>NC_092381.1:105576056-105818556 GCF_030028105.1 Mobula birostris
CACACTCCCAGGGTATGGATAGTGCAGGATATACACAGTATCATACTCCCTCTACACTGTCTGATTACACACTCCCAGGGTATGGACAGTGCAGGATATACACAGTATCAAACTCCCTCTACACTGTCTGATCACACACTCCCAGGGTATGGCCAGTGCAGGATACATACAGTATCAAACTCCCTCCACACTGTCTGATCACACACTCCCAGGGTATGGACAGTGCAGGTTATATAGAGTATCAAACTCCCTCTACACTGTCTGATGACACACTCCCAGGGTATGGACAGTGCAGGATATACACAGTATCAAACTCCATCTACACTCTCTGATCACACACTCCCAGGGTATGGACAGTGCAGGATATATACAGTATCAAACTCCCTCTACACTGTCTGATCACACACTCCCAGGGTATGGCCAGTGCAGGATATACACAGTATCAAACTCCCTCTACACTGTCTGATTACACACTCCCAGGGTATGGACAGTGCAGGATATACACAGTATCAAACTCCCTCTACACTGTCTGATTACACACTCCCAGGGTATGGACAGTGCAGGATATACACAGTATCATACTCCCTCTACACTATCTGATTACACACTCCCAGGGTATGGACAGTGCAGGATATATACAGTATCAAACTCCCTCTACACTGTCTGATCACACACTCCCAGGGTATGGCCAGTGCAGGATATACACAGTATCAAACTCCCTCTACACTGTCTGATGACACACTCCCAGGGTATGGACAGTGCAGGATATGCACAGTATCAAACTCCCTCTACACTGTCTGATTACACACCCCCAGGGTATGGACAGTGCAGGATATGCACAGTATCAAACTCCCTCTACACTGTCTGATTACACACCCCCAGGGTATGGACAGTGCAGGATATACACAGTATCAAACTCCCTCTACACTGTCTGATGACACACTCCCAGGGTATGGACAGTGCAGGATATGCACAGTATCAAACTCCCTCTACACTGTCTGATGACACACCCCCAGGGTATGGACAGTGCAGGATATACACAGTACCATACTCCCTCTACACTATCTGATTACACACTCCCAGGGTATGGACAGTGCAGGTTATATACAGTATCAAACTCCCTCTACACTGTCTGATCACACACTCCCAGGGTATGGACAGTGCAGGTTATATAGAGTATCAAACTCCCTCTACACTGTCTGATCATACATTCCAAGGGCAGAGACAATTCAGGTATGGACTGGACTGGTTATATACAGTATCAACTCCCTCTACATTATCTGATCACACACATCAAGGGCAGGAACAGTTTAGGTTACGTGAGGTCTAAAACTTCCTCTGCACTATTTTATCACGGACTCCCAGTGAGGGGAGAATAATGATTTGAAAAGGAGTTCAGCCTCGTGTTATGTCCTGTTATGTCTTCTCCAGGTAGTAACAGTCTTGTCTGCCTGATCCTGTCACCCCTCCCAGTGCCGAGACAGCAGTAGTTACATACAGGCTAAAGCTCCCTGTATCTTATGAATTGTGGTTGCATTCTTTCGCAGGTTTGAGTATTTCTGGTAGTGGTCTGTGGGCTCTATTAACTTTGTGTGGGTATGAGATGACATTTCTAAATGAGAGGCAACCACAGTTATAATGGGAATATATTTCTGCTTCAGTGCACCACTGACAAATGTACTCCCCCATCAACTACCAACGCTGGAAATTCCAAATCTTGTTGCAATTACTTTCTCTTTCAACCTTCCGTTTCGATTTATGCTGCCGATGACTTTCTCTGAGGGTTTGGTTTAATGGCCAGTGACATTTTTGTGTTCACCTAACTGAATAGTCATTAGGTTTGAGAATGTTTGAGTATTTTCAGAGTGAGAGTGGCCAGTATGAGAGGAGGACAGTGTGACAGTGGGCCAGTGTGAGAGTGGGCCAGTTTGAGAGTGGCCAGTGTGAGAGTGGGCCAGTTTGAGAGTGGCCAGTGTGAGAGTGGGCCAGTGTGATAGTGTGGTCAGTGTGATAGTGTGGTCAGCGTGAGTGTGGCCAGTGTGAGCGTGGCCAGTGTGAGCGTGGCCAGTGTGAGACTGGCCGGTGTGAGAGTGGGCAGTGTGAGAGTGGCCAGTGTGAGAGTGGACCAGTGTGAGAGTGGCCAGTGTGAGAGTGGGCCAGTTTGATAGTGGGCCAGTGTGATAGTGTGGTCAGTGTGACAGTGTGGTCAGTGTGAGTGTGGCCAGTGTGAGCATGTGGCCAGTGTGAGCGTGGCCAGTGTGAGAACGGGCCAGTGTGAGACTGGCCGGTATGAGAGTGGGCAGTGTGAGAGGTGGACCATGGTGAGAGTGGGCCAGTGTGATAGTGTGGCCAGTGTGAGCATGTGGCCAGTGTGAGCATGTGGCCAGTGTGAGAGTGGGCAGTGTGAGAGTGGGCAGTGTGAGAGTGGCCAGTGTGAGAGTGGACCAGTGTGAGACTGGCCGGTGTGAGAATGGGCAGTGTGAGAGGTGGACCATGGTGAGAGTGGGCCAGTGTGATAGTGTGGCCAGTGTGAGCATGTGGCCAGTGTGAGAATGGGCCATTGTGAGACTCGCCAGTGTGAGAGTGGGCAGTGTGAGAGTGGCCAGTGTGAGAGTGGCCAGTGTGAGAGTGGACCAGTGTGAGGGTGGCCAGTGTGAGAGTGGACCAGTATGAGAGTGAGCAGTGTGAGAGTGGGCCAGTATGAGAGGTGGACCGAGGTGAGATGGTTTGTGTGAGAATGGGGAGCTCAGGCTTCGGCTCAAAAGTCTTCAGCAAAGAGACAAAGGTAACATGCAGGTAAAAACAAATTTGTTCACTTGTTAAGTAACGTATCGTACGATGTGGGTGATCATAGTCTTTCCATGTCCAGCAGTGGTTTGTCATTGCCTTCTTCTGGGCAGTATCTTTACAAGATGGGTGAACCCCAGCCATTATCAACACTCTTCAGAGATTGTCTGTCTGCATCAGTGGTTGCACAACCAGTACTTGTGATATGTACCAGCTGCTCATACGATCATCTACAACCTGCTCCCGTGATCAGGGGTGGCGGTGGAGGGTGAAACAAAGGAAGTATGCGGACAGTGCTGTGTTCATTCCTCATTGTAACAGGTATATCCCTTAGGATACTGTTGGCAGGGTAACCTTCCAGAGGTCAGCACCAGTAACAGGGTTGGGGACACCCTGCACAGCTCTGAGGCAAAGAAGGAAAGGGTGAGGTCAGGCAGGGCGATGATGATTGGGGACTCAAAAGTAAGGGGCTCATTGGTTGCGAAGGTTGTTATAGCCGAGGTGGCAATGGGGATAAGCTCCCACTACCTATTCAATGCTCCACTCCCAATGGCGTGCGTCTCAAATAACCTTTGACAACCAAGTCCAGTTCCTGGCCTTCACGTGTGGCTGAGCTACTAAGCCCAGCAAAACCGTTTCTACTGACAGGAAAAGAGGCAAAGGTGGGTTACTGGCGCCTTAAAACCAGTCGCTTCGGGCAGATGGGGCTCATCAGCCCCAGTTGGCAGCTCATCGAGGAGAAGGAAAACTCTGATCTCAAAACTCCGCTGCTTTGCCAGTATATCCACTCATGGGGAAGTCACAAGATCACAAGATCACAAGACAAAGAAGCAGAAGTAGGCCATTCGGCCCATCGAGTCTGCTCCGCCACTCCACCATGAGCTAAACTATTCTCCCATCTAGTTCCAGTTTCTGGCTTTTTCCCCATATCCCTTGACACCCTGACTAATTAGATATCTATCAATCTCCTCCTTAAACACCCTCAATGATCGGGCCTCCACAGCTGTATGTGGCAACGAATTCCATAAATCCACAACCCTCTGTCTAAAAAGGTCTTCGGGAATTAACCCCTGCGGGAAAAATCTGGAGCTGAAGCCCCTAAAGCAGTCCTACATTGCATTCAATGTTTACTGGTAACTCCTGTGATGCTGCTGGTGCCAAACTGTGTCAGTCTCTGCCGTTCCTTTGGGTTCATCAGATGCGTGGACAGGGGATCTTGCTACGTGGGCATCAGCTTGCTCTCCACATTGTACTGCTCAGGCTTGTGTACCAACAGCTAGGACGCAACGTCTATGGTCGACCCTGGTCAACAAAGACCTCAGACAGTCAGAGGCACAGGCAGGCATTTCTGTAGCCCTGTGATGGTAATGTAGGGTAACTGAATGGGTATCAGATGGCACACATTGTTCATCATAGAAACTGTTCAACATAATTCACAAACACTGGCATTGTATTGTTATGTTCACTTTAAGAGATGGTGTCTGACATAATGATTTCAGTTTAAGGTGACTGCTTTCGGTTTGCTCATAATGAAAGTAATGGGCAGTGGCTTTTGTTAAGCACAGAAAACGACTCTCCCGTGTTTTGTTCGAAAATACTACAGTATGCTGTCTCCCTGGTGCCGGGGTCAAGGATGTCTCACAACATTCACAAGACATTCTGAGAGGGGTAGGTGAACATCCAGAGATTGTGGTCCATTTTGGTACCAAAGTTCAAAGTGAATTTTATTATGAAAATACATATATGTCACCATAGACAACCCTGAGATTCATTTTCTTGTGGGCATTCTCAGCCAATCTATAGAATAATAACTGTAACAGGATCAACGAAAGATCAACTACGAGTACATGGGGCTGCACCTGGATGACAGGCTTAACACAGAGGCTGTATACAAGAAGGGCCAGAGTTGCCTCTACTTCCTGAGGAGACTAAGGTCCTTTGCAGTATGAAGGTCTCTCCTTCACATGATCTACCAGTCTGTTGTCACCAGTTCAATCTTCTATGCAGTGGTGTGCTGGGACAATGGCTTCAACATGGGTGATACAAAGAGACTCACTGAGCTGATTAGAAAGACTGGCTCTGTCATAGGAGTCAAACTGGACACACTGGAGGCTTTGGTAGAACAAAGGACCCTACGGAAAATCATGGCAATTCCGGGTAATGTTTCTTACCCTCTGCATGCCACCTTGGCTGAACAGAGAAACATTTTTAGTAATAGACTAAGACAACTGCACTGCTCCAAAGAGTTCTATGAGATCATTCTTACTCTTGACCATCAGGCTCTATAATGAGCCAACCTATAACTGGGGAACTGATGACCCCCCTCCTGTTATTTTATATGATATCTTACTTCTTTTCTAATATTTGTTCACTTGTATATCCGAGCACTTGTAATGCTACTGTTACACTCTAATTTCCTTTGTGATCAGTAAAGTACCTATCTATCTATCTAGAGTGCAGAGGACACCAAACTATGCAAATCCAAATATAAATAAATAGCAATAAATAACAAGAACATGAGATAATGAGATAAAAAGTCCGTAAAGTGAGATCATTGGTTGTGGGAGCATCTCAATGATGTGGCAAGTGAGTGTATTTGTACCCTTTTATTCAAGAGCAGTTGGTTGAGGGGTAGTAACTGTTCCTGAACCTGGTGGTGTGAGTCTTGAAGCTCCTGTACCTTCTACCTGATGGCAGTAGCAAGAAGAGAGCATGACCTGGGTGTTGGGGATCTCTGATGATGGATGCTGCTTTCCTACGACAGTGTTTCATGTAGATGTGCTCAATGGTTGGGAGGGCTTTACCGATGATTTACTAGCTAAATCCATTACCTTTTGTAGGATTTTCCGTTCAAAGACATTCGTGTTTCCATATCAGGCCATGATGTACCCAGTCAGTCCACTCTCCACTATACATCTACAGAAGTTTGTCGAAGTTTTAGATGTCATGCCAAGTCTCTGTAAACTTCAACGCTCTCAGCATGAACAGGGATGAGGTCCTGTAAGGGATTTTAAGCAGCAAGGTAGAAACTTAAAGAGCAGGTCACCCAGAGTTCTAATCGCAGGATTACTGCCCATGCCAAATGCTAGTAAGATGAGAAGTGGATACATAGTGCAGTCCAACACATGGCTCTCTTCCCAGATGGGGCCTGTACACACAAGACAGTTTGCATCTGAACTGGAGAGGAACCAATATGCCTGCACCGAGGTTCATTAGTGCTACTCGGGAGGGTGTGGCAGCAGGACAGGAACCACAGCAGTGGGGCAATAGATGCAGGGTCTGAGGGTAAAAATAGATGGTGTGACAAGTCTGAAAGGAATGACATCAAGCAGTTGGTTAATAAATGTGCTAGGAACAACGGGCGTTGATTTCTGCACTAGAAGAAGTAATACACAAAATGGTGGAAGAATTTAGCAGGTCAGGCAGTGTCTTTGGAGAGGAATAAGCAGCCAACGTTTCAGACCCAGACCCTTCATCAGGACTGGAAAAAATGGGGGAAGGAGAAAGAATAAGAAAGCTGGGGGGGTGGGGAGAGGACAGAATATAAACTGGCAGGTAATTAGTGAAGCCAGGAGGGTGGTGGGGGGGGGGGGAGGTGAAGTGAGAAGCTGGAAGGTGATAGGTGAAAAAGGTAAAGGGTTGAATAAGAAGGAATCTGATAGGAGAGGAGAGTGGACCGTGGGAGAAAGGGAAGTTGGGGGGTCAGGGGGAGTGACAGGCAGGGCAGGAGAAAAGAATAGGTTGGGGGGGATGGAAGAAGATGGAAGGAGGAGGGTCAAAAATTACCATAAATTAGAGAAATTGATGTTTATGCCACCAGGGTATTAATCCCTCCTACCTACACCATGTCTATATCCCTCCATTTTCCTCACATCCATGTGCCCATCCAAATGTTTCTTAAAAGTCTCTGATGTATTTGTCTCTACCAGCAAACCAGGCAGCACATTCCAGACATCCACCACTCTCTGAGTAAAAAACTTACCCCTCATATTCCCTTTGAACCTACCCCCTCTCTCCTTCAATTCATGCCCTCTGGTAATAGATACTTCAACCCTGGGAGAAAGATTCTCTCTGTCTGCTCTATCTATGCCTCTCATAATCTTATACACCTCTATCAGATCTCCCCTCAGCCTCCACCGTTCCAGAGAAAACAACCCGAGATTATCCAGCCTCTCCTGATAGTACATGCCCTCTAAATCAAGCAGCACCCTCTCCAAAGTCCCAACATCCTTTTTTCCAGCTATTTCCCTA
Source organism: Mobula birostris (assembly GCF_030028105.1). Lineage (NCBI taxonomy): Eukaryota > Metazoa > Chordata > Chondrichthyes > Myliobatiformes > Myliobatidae > Mobula > Mobula birostris. The sequence continues at coordinate 105,583,095 of NC_092381.1, forward strand.
CTGCTGTTGTGTGACTTGCCAGTCTATTGTCACACTGGCGGGGGCATCGGGAGCAAGGGTGGACCCAAATGCAAGACACATCTTGTGAGGTTAAGTAGATTGAGTTTATTGTTCGATACCAGGAGAGCAAAGCAGAAGCAGGAATAGCAAACAGGACAAGGACTCACACACAGAGCAGAGCCGGGACTCCTCCTTGGGAACAGGACATAGGGCCGGGACTCATGACCCCCCGCGGGGCAACGGCAAGACGGCCTGACTTACCCCACGGAGGCGAGGACTAGACAAGACAAGACATGACTCCCCGCAGGGCAATGGCAAGATCTACCCCACGGAGGAGAGGACAAGACACGACAGGACATGCACCCCTGCGGGGCAACGGCAAGATGGCCTGACTTACCCCACGGAGGCGAGGACAAGACAAGACATGACTCACGGCGGGGCAACGGCAAGACGGCCAGACTTACCCCCACGGAGGCGAGGACAAGACAAGACAAGACCAAAACGAATGAACACCAGACAGTACCTATCTAGCTCGGGCGATAGAACTAGACCGAAGTGCAGGCGAGGGCTGCAGACGAGGGCTAGAGGTGAGAAAAGCAGAGAAGGGATTCAGACGGTGGGGGAGGTGGTTTAGGACAGGAATCACAGACCGCCGGGGCCAGGACTCGACTTGGAACTCGGAAGCCACCAGGGCCAGGACTCAACTCGGTACTCCGATGCCGCCGGGGCCAGGACTTGACTTTGGATGCTGCCAGGAAAAGGACTTGGACATGGTACTTGGATGCCACCGGAGCCAGGCTTGGACGTGGTACTTGGATGCCTCCAGGTAGTGGCGAGCTCTAGACTCGGCCCAGGAACAGTAGACAGCGGCTCCTGATTCTCTCCGGCGGGTTAACTGACGGACCCACCTTGATGAGGAAACTTTGCAGGCTCACTTCGGCAAGGTAACTGGACAGGGTTGTTCTGGTGAAGAAGGGAGAATTACCGGCACTTGCTTCAGCAGAGACTAGGCTTGTTCCGGCCAGATGGCATCGGCACACCGCTGAAAGCCGGAGACTATAAATTACCGGTTTAGCCAAGCGTTAATTGCCTCTAATCACCAAAGCCGAGGGACACAGGAAAACAGGGAATCAACATTCCGGATCGTAACATAAACAAGGTAAGTTTAAAGGGACCCCATTCCGGACCATGACATCTATAGTTCTCAGGATTTTCCCTTGTTCCCTTCTTAAATAAAGGTACAACATTAGCCACTTGTCAGTACTCCAGGACCTTGCCTGTGCCTAGAGAGGACACAAAGATACTGGTTAAGGACCCAGAAATCTCACATCTTGCCTCCTTCAATAACCTAAGGTAAATCCTATCAGGCCCTGCGGACTTATCCACCTTAATACTCACTAAGAGGCCCAGCACTTCCTCCTCCTTGACCTCTAAATGCCCTGACATGTTTATACACTCAGCACTGATCTACTGGTCCTCCATATCCTTTTCTAGAGGTTTGCTGGAAGTTCTGTTGTGGTAGGATGTGGAGGGACCTTCCCCATGCACAAGTTGATGGTTGGAGATTAGAAGAGACATCGCGAGGCAGTGCTACACCCAGTGAATATAGAGAGACACAGTGATGTTTCTGGGTTGAACTACGTCACCAAAGGAGGTGTAAGGCTCTCTTTCCCTCCGCTAACCTGCAGGTCACCCTTGGGCAAGGTGTAGCACCTCCCCCTGCCCCGATCAGGGTCAGTGTGGGAGCAGATGATGGATGGTTGTATGAGTAGCTGGTTCATATTATGAGTCCTGGTTATGTGACCACTGATGACAGGCAATCTCTGAGGCGTATTGATCATAGCTGGTGTCACCTGTCCTATAAAGACACTGCCCAGCAGAAGGCCACTTCTGTAGAAAAATTTGCCAAGAAGAATCATGGTCATGGAAAGACCATGATCCCATATAATTAACAAACAGTGGCATTTTTCTAATGAGGACTGACCACATTCTCAAACACTGGCTAACGCTGACCCCTCTTCCAGTGACCAACGCAGTCGGAATCACTTCAGAGGATCACCTGTGTAATAATGGTCTCAAACATGACAGTGCAGGACTCCCTGTGAGCACTGCAGAACAGAATCAGATCCTTCAGCCCACCTAGTCTATGCCAAACCGTTATTCTGCCTAATCCCATCAACTAGCCCCAGAACCATAGCCCTCTGCACCCCTCCTGTCTGTACACCTACACACTTTACTGTTGCAATGGAACCCGCATCCGCTGCTTCCACTAGTTGCTCATTCCACATTCTACCACCCTCTGAGTAAAGAAGTCCCCCTCAAATATTTTATCTTTCACCCTTAACCCATGACCTCTAGCTATAGTTTCACCCAACCTCAGTGGAAAAAGCCTGCTTGCATTTACCCCATCTGCGCCCTCGTAATTGTATACATTTATCAAATCTCCCCTCATTTTCCACACTCAGGAGAATAAAGTCCGAACCGATTCAAACTTTCCCTCTAACTCAGGTCCTTAAGGCTCATTAATATCCTTGAAAATTTAAAAATTTTAAGTGGAGAACCACTGGAACACAAACGTGTCCAGGATGCTGGTGAATATTGGTAGCTCGGGTTGAGGCGTTTGATGCCGTGGTGTTCGCCGAGCTTGGCGATTAGGTTGCAGACGTTTCATCCCCAATCGAGATGACATCCTCAGTGTGTAATGGTTGTTGTTTCTCTCTGGGAGAGTCATCGCCTTTATATAGCCTCCCCCCGACCCATTCGTTTGCCTCAGTCCTGACTGGCTACCCCTTCAGCTGACCTTTAAATACTATTGCCTCGAGTTCCTTTGGCCCTTAGGGGTTCTATATCGATATGTTTGTTTTTACGGAGTTATCGGAAGAGAGCCACGCCTCTGAAATTCCTCGTCCCTGCCTCATGTTTGCCTGCGCCAGAACCTCCGCGGTGTCGCCGTTAAGGCGGTCTTCAGGTACCGAGATCAGCGATAGCGGATCATGCCTCCGTGCTCTCGAAGTCGGCGGCATCTGCGAGCCCCCAAGAGCCAGTGAAACGCGAGCCAACAGGTCAGCTGAAAGGGGTAGCCAGTCTGGACCGCGGCAAGTGAACGGGAGTTTGTATAAACTCAAGGATTCCCAGAGAGAAACGCCAACTGCGAACTGAGTGTGTCACTTCAACAAGCGATGAAACGTCTGCAAGCTAATGGCCAAGCTTGGCGGACACCACAACATCAAACAAACTTGTCCACTTCAATACAGTGAGAACCTGACCACTTCCTGTTAATTTATACAATTTTACCCTAATTGAAACATATTTAAATAACTGAAATGTACTTCAACGCATTCGATTTAGTGGCTTCTAGTGCTTTAAGTGTTTTAATTATTTTCAATGTTTAAAATAATTTTTACTGTTTTAAAAACTGCAATTATTTTTGAACACTTCTGAGTGTTTATGAATGTTTGTGGATGTCAAGGTTGCAAGTACCTGGCCTCTTTGAGAGTATCGATAGCTCTGGATACCTGGGGCTGAGGTGGGAACAACGACCGAATCATGTGGGATTGGGTTTATCAGGGAAATCGCAGGAGCCTGCTGCCCCGTGTGAGCCGCTCCTGCAGGTTCGTGGCCACGTCTGAATCAGGTTTATGTTGACTTTGCGGCAGTAGTACAAAGCAATACATAATAATCGAAACAAAAACTGTGAATTACAGTAATTATATAATCAAGCAGTGCAAAAATAGAGATAAAAATACAGTGAGGTAGTGTTCATGAATTCAGTGTTCATTCAGAAATCGGATGGCGGAAGGGAAGAAGCTGTTCCTGAATCTTTTTGGCCCAATCACAAACACGAGAAAATCTGCAGATTCTGGAAATCCGAGCAACACACACGAGATGCTGGAGGAACTCAGCAGGTCAGGCAACAAGAGTACAGTCGACGTTTTGGGCGGAGATCCAGGCCTGCTGAAGGCTCTCAGCCCTAAAGGTCGACTGTTCACCATTTTCCACAGATGCTGCCGGGCCTGCTGAGTTCCTCCAGCATTCTATGCGTGTTGCATGAATCGCTGAGTGTGTGCCTTCAGGCTCCAGTACCTCCTCCCTGATGGTAGCGAAGAGAAGAGGGCATGTCCTGGGTGATGGCAGGGGGGTCCTTAAGGATGGTTGCCGCCTTTTTGAGGCATGGTTCCTTGAAGATGGCCTGGATACTACGGAGTCCAGTGCCCATGATGGAGATGACTGAGTTTACAACTCTCTGCAGAATTTTCGATCCCGTGCGGTAGAGCCCCCATTCCTTTACAGGATCGAAAGCTGCGGGGAGTTGTAAAGCAACACACATCAAAGTTGCTGGTGAACGCAGCAGGCCAGGCAGCATCTGTAGGAAGAGGTACAGTCGACGTTTCAGGCCGAGACCCTTCGTCAGGACTAACTGAAGGAAGCGTTAGTAAGAGATTTGAAAGTGGGAGGGGGAGGGGGAGATCCAAAATGATAGGAGAAGACAGGAGGGGGAGGGATGGAGCCAAGAGCTGGACAGGTGATTGGCAAAAGGGATATGAGAGGATCATGGGACAGGAGGTTTGGGGAGAAGGAAAGGGGTGGGGGGGAAGCCCAGAGGATGGGCAAGGGGTATAGTGAGAGAGACAGAGGGAGAAAAAGGAGAGTGAGAGAAAGAATGTGTGTATATAAATAAATAACGATGGGGTATGAGGGGGAGGTGGGGCATTAGCAGAAGTTAGAGAAGTCAATGTTCATGCCATCAGGTTGGAGGCTACCCAGATGGAATATAAGGTGTTGTTCCTCCAACCTGAGTGTGGCTTCATCTTTACAGTAGAGGAGGCTGTGGTTAGACACGTCAGAATGGGAATGGGATGTGGAATTAATTTGTCAGGACTGGGTTCCGGCCCAGAACGTCGACCGATCTTTTCAACGGATGCTGCCCGACCTGCTGAGTTCCTCCAGCATGTTGTGAGTGTTGCTTTGACCCCAGCTTCTGCAGATTATTTTGTGTCTACTGTCAAGATGAAGCCACACTCAGGTTGGAGCAACAACACTTTATATTCCGTCTGGGTAGCCTCCAACCTGATGGCATGAACATTGACTTCTCTAACTTCCGCTAATGCCCCACCTCCCCCTCGTACCCCATCCATTATTTATTTATATACACACATTCTTTCTCTCTCTCTCTCTCCTTTTTCTCCCTCTGTCCCTCTGACTATATCCCTTGCCCATCCTCTGGTTTCCCCCCGCCCCTGTCTTTCTCCCCGGACGTCCTGTCCCATGATCCTCTCATATCCCTTTTGCCAATCAACTGTCCAGCTCTTGGCTCCATCCCTCCCCCTCCTGTCTTCTCCTGTCATTTTGGATCTCCCCCTCCCCCTCCAACTTTCAAATCTCTTACTAGCTCTTCCTTCAGTTAGTCCTGATGAAGGGTCTCGGCCTGAAACGTCGACTGTACCTCTTCCTAGAGATGCAGCCTGGCCTGCTGCGTTCACCAGCAACTTTGATGTGTGTTGCTTGAATTTCCAGCATCTGCAGAATTCCTTGTAAGTGAGTTGTAAACTTAGCTTGTTCTCATTGACGCCCCACTTATGACAAATACAGCTAATCTTTCAAATCTATAGAGAAACAGGCCCTTCAGCCCATCGAGTTCATGCCAGCTATTATTCTACCTAGTCCCATCGACCTGCACCGAGAACATAGCCCTCCATGGGCATCCATCTACGTTATATACCTATCCAAGTTTCTCTCCAATGTTGCCATCAGACCCACATCCATCACTTGCGCTGTCGTTCCACATTCTTACCACTCTCCAAGTGAAGACATTGCCCCTCAGGTTCCCCTTATCTCAGTGCATCGGGGATCTGTTTCCTGTGATGCAATGAAAGGTTGCTATTAAACTCTCCCCTCTCACCTTAGAGCACAGAACACAGACCAGTACAGTACAGGAACAAGTCCTTTGACCCACAGTGTTGTGCCAAACCAAATCAAAAACACCCGAACACTAATTCCTCCGATCTACACCATGTCCATACTCCTCCATCTTCCTCACATCTACATGCATATCCAAACATCTCTGAAAAGCCTCCAATGTATTTGCCTCTACCACCGTACCAGGGAGCACATTCCAGGCATCCACCACTCTCTGAGTGAAAAAACTTACCTCCCACATACCCCTTGAACTACCCCCTCTCACCTTCAATGCGTGCCCTCTGGTATTAGACATTTCAGCCTTGGGAAACAGATACTCCCTGTCTACTCTATCTATGTCTCTCATAACCTTATAAACCTCTATCAGATCTCCCGTCAGCCTCCGACACTCCAGAGAAAACAACCCAAGTTTATCCAGCCTCTCATGATAGCCCATTCCCTCTAATCCAGGCAGCATCCTGATGAGCCTCTCCTGCACCCTCACCAAAGCCTCGACATCCTTCCTATAGCAGGGAGACCAGAACTGTGTGCAATACTCCAGATGTGATTTAACCAGAGTTTTATAAAGTTGCAACGTAACCTCTTGACTTTTGAACTGAGTGCCTTGACTAATAGGAGCAAGCACCTTCTCATTCTTGACACCGTGGGCTTGGGTAAAAGTGGATATTCACCTGATTTTATACTCTTTTAACACATCAGTGTTCAATCTCTCTATTCAAAAACATACTTTAAAATTGTCCCAGATAGTCATGACGCTTTCAGATAACATGTGCCATCCCAGAAGCTTTATTGGCTGGGTTAAATGTGTTGACAGTTGAGTTTACCGTATGGTTCCAGTTTGTGGTTAGTCTGTGGACCATTCTTAGAGGGGGCACACCAGGATGAGATGGACACCAGCTGTAGAAGTATCATTTTGGGAAGTGTGCCAAGGAATGGCAAATGGACTTTAAATCAGTTAAGGGTGAGGCAATGTATTTTGAAAAGCCCATATGACCATGAGATATTGGAGCAGAATTAGGCCATTTGGTCCATCAAGTCTGCTCCGCCATTTCATCATGGCTGATCCAATTTTCCTCTCAGCCCCAATCTCCTGCCTTCTCCCCATCACCCTTCATGTCCTGACCACTTAATCTATCAACATCTGCCTTGAATGTACCCGATGACTTGGCCTCCACAGCCGCTGCTGGCAATGAATTCCACAGATTCACCACTCTCTGGCTAAACAAAGTCAAAGATCAAAATTTCAATGTAAATTTTATTATCAGAATATAGCTCTGTCACCATTGACAACCCTGAGATTCAATTTCCAGCGGGCATACTCAGCAAATCTAATAAAACAACAATTATAATAGGATTAATGAAAGATTAACCAACGTGCACAAACTGCAAATGCAGATAAGATAAATAGCAATAAATAATGAGAACTTGAGATAATGAGAAAAAGAGTATTTAACATGAGATTATTGGTTGTGGAAACATCTCAATGGATAAGCAAGTGACTGTAGTTATCCCCTTTTATTCAAAAGCTTGAAGGGGTAATAATTGTACTTGAACCTAGTTGTGCAAGTCCTGAGGCACTTGGATCTTCTACCTGATGTCCGGTAGAAGGTCCTGTATCACAGCATAAGATTTATACTATGAATGGGGGAGGGGGGCACTACGGGTGTTATGGACCAGGGCGATCTTGTAGTACAAATCCATTGGCTCTGAAAGCAGAGTCACGGGTAGGTGTGGTGGTGAAAGAGGCATCTACCACATTGGCCTTCATCAATCATGACACCGTCTAGGAGTTGGGACAATATGCTGCAGTTGTACAAGTTGTTAGGAAGGCCACACTTGGAGTACTGTGTGCAATTTTGGTTACCCTGTTATGGGAAAGGTGCAGTTAAACTGGAATTCCCAAAAGGTTAATTTGCAGGATGAGTTGGTGTTAAGGAAGGCAAATGCGATGTTAGCATTCATTTCAGAGGGATAGAATATAAAAGCAAGGATATAATGTTGAGGGTTTATAAAGCCCTGGTGAGCCGTCACTGGAGTATTGTGAGCAGTTTTGAGCCCCTCATCTAAGAAAGGATGTGGTGAAACTGGAGGGGGTTCAAAGGAGGTTCACAAAAATGATTCCAGGATTGAATGGCTCATCATATGAGGAGCCTGACGGGTGACCTCATTGAAGTCTTTCGAATGGAGAAAGGTCTCGATAGAGTGGATGTGGAGAGGATGTTTCCTCTGGTGGGAGAGTCTAAGACCAGAGGACACAGCCCCAGAATAGAGGGGCCTCCTTTCAGAATGGAGATGACGAGGAATATCTTTACCCACAGAGTGGTGAATCTGTGGAATGCATTGCCACATGCAATTGTGGAGGCCAAGTCATTGGGTATATTGAAGGTAGTGATCGATAGATTCGTGATTAGTCAGAGCATAAAACGTTGCAGGGAGAAGGCAGGAGATTGGGGGTGAGAGGGAAATGGATCAGCCATGATGAAATGGTGGAGCAGACTTGATGGGCCAAATGGCCTAATTCTGCTCCTTTATCTTAAGGTCTATGAGAGAGCAGAGAGAATTCCTGAGGATTTTGCCAGGACTAGGGAGCCTGAGTTACAGGGAGAGACTGACCAGGCTGGGGCTTTATTCCTTGGAACGTAGGAGAATCTTGAAGAAATGTCGCAAATGATGATAGGTGTAAATAAGGTGGATGATAACAGATTTTTCCCCAGCATAGGGTGGGGCATAGATTTAGGGTGCAAGGTGGGGGGCAAAGATTTAAAGGGGAACTGAGAGATTTTTTTTACGCAGAGGGTGGTCAGTGTATGGAATGAGCTGCCAGGGGAGGGTACAATAGTGTGATTTACGAAGTACTTGCAGGGGTACACGGAGGGGTGGGACTTGGAGGGATATGGGCCGAACACAGGAAATTGGGACCAGCCAGGTAGAAATAGACTGGATGGGCCGACGAGCCTGCTTCCCTTCTACTTAGCTCTCTGACTGTGCATACCATGGACTGGATGGGCCGAGTGGCCTGTATCTGTGCTGGTTTGATCTATGCCTGTGCGTACCATGGACTGGATGGGTCAAGTGGCCTGTTTCTGGGCTGTTTGATCTATGACTGTCTACCATATACTAGATGGGCCGAGTGGCCTGTATCTGTGCTGGTTTGATCTATGCCTGTGCGTACCATGGACTGGATGGGTCAAGTGGCCTGCTTCTGGGCTGTTTGATCTATGACTGTCTACCATATACTAGATGGGCCGAGTGGCCTGTTTCTGTGCTGGTTTGATCAATGACTCTAATCTGAGGAAGCAGAGAATATCGGAGGTAGTAATGTGGGTGCGAGGTGAACTGATTTTGCTCTTGTGCGTTACCGGGTACCGGAACTACAGGCAGCCTCCCTGCACGATGTGCCCTAGAGAAATGGAAATATAAAAGCTGTAATGGAGCCACAAGCAGTGGTCGGAGCTGACTGTAAAGGCACTTCAGAATTAGCTGGTCTCTCTATTTCACCACTCCACTGACAGGTCCTACCAAGCACAGGACAGATATTAGCGCCACTCCAAATGTAGAACGTTACAGCCATTGGAACAGGCCTTTCAGCCCAATGTCTGTGCTAGCCATGATGCCAAATTACACTCAACCGATCGGCATATGTGTGATTCATATCCCAGCACTCTCTGAATGTGCAATGGACTGTCAAAATCGCTCTTCATTATCTACGTACACCAGCCCGTAGGGCAGTCCCTTTCAGCCACTCACTTCTCTCTGTGTTAATGAAGTCAAGTCAAGTTGATTGTCATTTAACTGTTTACATATACACCACCAAATCAGACAACGTTTCCCTGAACCAGAGCATAAAGCACAGTAGTACACATACCACGCATATAACACACAATAATTTAGGAAAGTAAGAATAAAATCTACAGCTGAATCATGAATAAATAAACAAATTAAAGTGCATAAGTTAAGTATTGTCAGGTGTAGAACAGATGAAAGGTGACACTTTGAATGCGGCAGGGAGCTCAGAAGCTTAAAGGCCTGAGGGAAGAAACTGTTTTCCATCCGACCGTTCTTGTCTTTATGCATTGGAGTCTCCTGCCTGATGGTAAAAAGTAAAAAAGCATGCTGGATGGATGGGTGGGATCCTTGAGGGCCTTGTGTACGCAGTGCTCCTGATCGATATGCCCAATGGATGGTCGGGAGACCCTCATAATTCTCTCAGTCATTTTCACAGTACTTTGTAGGGACATTCAGTCCAATGCTTGGCTGTTCCCATACCAGATAGAGATGGAATTTGCAGGACGCTCTCAGTGGTGCTGCTGTAAAATTCATTTAAGATGGTACGGGAGTCTCGCTTGCCTCCATCTCCTTAGGAAGTGGAGGTGCTGCTGTGCTATCTTGTTTTGTGAGGTGTTATTAAAGGACCAAAGAGGTCATCCTTGATGTGTACTCCCTGGTACTTGTTGTACTTAACTTTCTCTAGGGAGAAGGTCCTACCCCTCACAACTCTTTTAAAGTTTCCACTTCTCACTTTAAACCTATACACTCTTGGATTTGACATTCCCACCCTGGGAAGAAGTCTATGACTATCCACCCTACCTCTGCCCCCATAATTTGATAAACAAGGCATCTACTCTCCAAAGTAAACAATCCAATTTGTCCAAAACGTAGGAGATTCTACAGATGCTGGAAATCCAGAGCAACACACACAAGATGCTGGAGGAACTCAGCAGGTCTATGGAAATGAATAAACAGTTGACATTTCCGGCCGAGACCCTTCTTCAGGACCAAGAAAGAAGGGGGAAAGACGGTAGAATAAAAAGTTGGGGGGAGAAGAAGGAGGATAGCTAGAAGGTGATAGGTGAAACCAGGTGGGTGGGAAAGGTAAAGGGCTGGAGAGGAAGGAATCTGATAGGAGAGGAGAGTGGACCATAGGAGAAAGGGAAATAGGAGGGGACTTATGGGGAAGTGATAGGCAGGTGAGAAGAGGTAAGAGTCCAGAGAGGGGAATAGAAGAAAAGCAGAGGGGAGGGAAGGGAAAAAATTGTTTACCGGAAGGGGAAATAAATATTCATGCCATCAGATTGGAGGCTAGCCAGACAGAATATAAGTTGTTGCTGCACCACCCTGACGGAGGCCTCATCCTGGCGCGAGTGGAAGCTATGGACCAAAAGGTCGGAATGGGAATGAGAATCGGAATTAAAATGTTTGGCCACTGGGAAGTTCCGCTGTTGGCAGATGGAGCGGAGGCCGTTGACGAAGCAGTCCCCCAATTTATGACGGGTCTCACCAACGTAGAGGAGCACACCTGTACACCTGCCCGTTAATGCAAACATCTAGGCAGTCAATCACGTGGCAGCAGCCCAATGCATGAAGGCACACGGAGACGGTCAAGAGGTTCAGTTGTCATTCAGACCAAACACCAGGGTGGGGAAGAAATGTGATCTCAGTGTCTTTGACAGTGGGGTGATTGTTGGTGCCTGGCGGGGTGGTTGGAGTATCTCAGAAACTGATCTCCTGGGCTTTTCATGCACAACAGTCTAGAGTTTACGGATAATGGTTGATAAAACAAAAAAAAAAGTCCCATGTATAGCAGTTCTGTGGGTGAAAATGCCTTATTAATGAGAGAAGTCAGAGGAGAATGGCCAGACTGATTCAAGCAACAGTAACTCAAATAACCACGTATTACAACAGCGGTGTGCAGAAGAGCATCCCTGAACGTACAATACATTGAACCTCATATGAGAGGTACCTAATAAAGTGGCCGCTGAAATTATATGGCTGTTTCGGCTGTCGACTCCACCTGCACTCAGGGTGTGTCGATGAGGTGCGCTTACCTGTAGACCAGGGTGTTGTCAGTGGAGCTGTTGTACTGAATCTGGTACATGCGGATCCTAGGGATGGGGTGCTGAGAAGGCCACCGGATCAGGGCAGAAGTTGTGCTCAAGTCTGTCACCACCACTTTCCTCTCCTGAGAGCTTTTCGTGTCACTGCTGTTGGAGGAGGAGCCTGATTTAGTGGAGGTGGTGATGTCGGACGATCCGGGGGCAGGTTCTTTCTGCTGGCTGGTGAAGTTGACCAGGTGAGGGAGGGGGATGATCCCGATGGTGAGGTTGGCGGCCGATTCACCTGCGGCGTTGGAGGCGATGCAGGTGAACATGCCGTTGTCCTTGAGTGTGGTGATCAGGATGTCCAGGGTTCCATTATCGTAGATGATTGTTCTGGATGAGTTAGATACCAGCTTCCCCTCCGGTGAGCTCCAGAGAATGGAGGGATCTGGGTCACCAATGGCCTTGCATTTAAGAGTCACTCCCTGGCCCTCCACCACAAACACCTTGGTGGCCTGAAGCCGAGTTATAAGAGGAGGCTCACAGACAAAGTCCTCTTCGGAGATCGACCAGAAATACTTGCCCATCAAGTGGGGCGGTGACGCACAGGTCTCCAGGTCATCCATCCGGGTTAGCCGCCTGAGCCACAGTAGTTCACAGTTACAGTGGAGAGGATTACCCCCAAAGCTGAGAGTCAGGGAGAAGTACTGAGCACCCTTGGCATTGACCAGTAGCTGAGTCCTTAAGAAAAGAGGGTCAGGGGGAAGTTTCTGCAACCTATTCGAGGTCATGTCCAACCGGGACAACTTGTGCAGGACAGAGAACGTCCCTTCCTCTATGTGGTCGATGAGATTGTGGTCCAAGGTCAAAGTGTTTAGGTTGACCATCTTGGCGATTGCCTCCCAGGGGAAATACTCCAGGTTGTTGTAGGATAGGTCCAGATCTTCAAGGCAGGTGAGGAAGTCATTGAAGGAACCCTCAGAGATGTGGTGGAGCTGATTGTTGTTGAGGATCAGGTGGCGAAGGTTCACCAGACCCTTCAGGTGCTCATTCACCAGCTTGGTCAGCCTGTTGCTGTCCAGGTGAAGAGCCCGGAGGCCTCGAAGGTCACCGAAGGTCAGCGGCATGATCTGGCTGATAGTATTCCTGGACAAGGTCAGGTGCACCAGGCTGGTCATGTTGGCAAAGTCTTTCTTCCTCACCGTGGTGATGAAGTTATCGGTCAGCCGCAGCTCCACAGTCCTCCGGTCGATTAACGGAGGTACGAAGAGCAGCCCGGTTTTGGCACAGAGGATGGCGAGGGAAGGCGAGAGGTTCTGGCAGATGCAGCGCTTCGGGCAAAGTTGGGCCTTCACGGCCAGGCTGAGCACCAGCAGGGAGAAGAGGAACCGCTCCATCATCAGTCAGACCAGAGGTTCTGTGAAGGAAGAAGAAAGAAGCAGCATTATCAAGAACGAAAGAAATTCTGCAGACCCTGGAAATCCAGAGCAACACACCCAAAATATGGAGGAACTCAGCAGGTCAGGCAGCATCTATGTAGAGAAATAAACAGTCAACATTTTGGGCTGTGACTCAGGACAGGAAAGGAAAGGGGAAGAAGCTGGAATAAGGTGATGGGTGGGTGGAGGGAGGGGGAAAGGAAGGAGTACAAGCTGGCAGGTGGTAGGTGAGACCAGGTAAGGGGGAAGGTGGGAGGCTTGAGGAGGGTGGATGAAGTATGAAGCTAGGAGGTGATAGGCGGAAGAGGTAAGAGACGAAAGAACAAGAAATCTGATGCTCCGAGATAGGGGACCATGGGTAAAAGAGAAGGAGGAGGGAGGTGATGGGCAGGTGAGGAGGAGAGAAGGGGTAAAGGGGGGGTTAGGATGGGGAATGGAAGAGAGTAGGAGGAGCAATTACCGAAAGTTGGAGAACATTGCTGTTCATGCCATCAGGTTGGAGGCTACCCAGACAGAACATGAGGAGTTGCTGCTCCCACCTTTGAGAGGCCTCATCATGACAGTGGAGGAATCCGTGGACAGACATGTCGGAATGGGAAGTTGGATTGAAATGGGTGACCACTGGGAAGTCCTGGCTTTTGTGGCGGACGGAGCAAAACCGCTCGACGAAGCAGTCCCACAACCTTGTCAGCATTAGACACCTTTGAAGACAAGTCTACCCAATACCATGGTGCCACTCACCTTGATGTGTCAGAGGCCCCGCTATTTGACACAATGTGAGTCTAATCAAATTCTGCTCCTACCTGACTGCTCTTCATGCTAAGCAGTTCCTTCCGATTAGATTAGATTACTTTGTCACATAGATTCCTTAAGGTTGTTTTAGCCAGGAGTGGTAATGGGGATAAGCTCCCACTACCTATTAAATGCTCCCAATGGCATGCACCTCAAATAGCCTCTGACAACCAAGTCCAGCTCCTGGCCTTCGCGTGTGGCTCAGCTACTCAGCCCGTGGAACAGTTTCCACTGACAGGAGAAAGGACAAAGGTGGGTTACTGGCACCTGAAAACCAGTCGCTTCAGACAGATGGATTTATCAGCTGTGATCAGCAGCTCACCTAGGAGAAGGTAAAACTCTGATCTCAAACCTTCGCTGCTTTGCGGCTATACCCACTTATGGGGAAGGCTTCAGGAGTAAATCCTGGGGGGGAGTTAAATAAAGGAGCTAAGGTGCCTGAGGCAGACCTACGTTGAGTTCAACATTGACTGGGAACACCTGCGACACTTCTGGTGCCAAACTGTAGCAGTCTCTGCCATTCCTTTGTGTTCATCAGACGTATGGTGAGGGGGAGTTTGCTCGCTCTCCATATTGTACTGGCCTGGCTGCCTATTTACAACACCTATGGTCAGGCCCAGCCGGCAGAGGCCTCAGAGTTTGTTACGTACACCAGGGTTTAATGGAACTCCTTGTGCACCGGAAATTCATGGAATAAACAGTGTATATGGCAATAAATGCAACAATAAATACAAACAATAAATAAATGAAAGAGTATAGAGGAAATTTACAAGGACAAACAAGAGAAAATCTGCAGATGCTGGAAATTAAAGAAACACACACAAAGTGCCGGAGGAACTCAGCAAGTCAGGCAGCATCTGTGGAAAAAAGTAAACAGTTGACATTTCAGGCTGAGACCCTTCATCAGGACTCGAGGAAAAAAGACGATGTTGCTGGGACTGGAGGACCGGAGTCACCAGGAAAGGTTGAATAGATTAGCACTTTATTCCCTGGAGTGTAGGAGAACGAGTGGAGATTTGATAGAGGTATACAAAATTATGAGACGGTAGAGACAGGCCAAGTGCAAGCAGGCCTTTTGCACTGAGGTTGGGTAAGACTAGAACTAGAGGTCATGGGTCAAAGGTGAAATACTTAAGGAGAACCTGAAGGGGAACTTCTTCACTTACAGGGTGGTGAGAGTATGGAACAAGCTGCCAGAGGGAGTGGTGGTTGCAGGCTTGATGTCAACATTTAAGAGAAGTTTGGATAGGTACATGGATGAGAGGGGTATGGAGGGCTATGGTTCAGGTGCAGGTCAATGGAATTAGACAGAATAATAGTTTGGCATGGCAAGATGGGCCGAAGGGCCTCTTTTTGTGCTACGGCGCTCCGTGACTCTAATAACAAGCATAATCAGAGGACACAGCCTCAGAAAAGAGGGACATCCATTTAGAACGGAGATAAGGAGGTATTCCTTCAGCCAGAGAGTGGGGAATCTGTGGAATTTGTTGCCATGGGCAGCTATGGAAGCCAAGTCATTGGGAATATTTAAGACAGAGCTTGATAGGTTCTTGAATAGGGCATGAAGGAATACAGGGAGAAGGTAGGAGATTGAGGCTGAGAGCAGACTTGATGAGCTAAATGGCTTAATTCTGTTCCTATATCTTACGGTCATGAAATGGGACAGAGATCTGAAGCCGGGCAAACAGACATGCTGTGGTGACAATAACAGAATAACTGAGAGCCTGTGACTGGCCGTATTGAAAGCCCATTGGTAAGCATCGTGCTATTGCTGCCATTGTGCAACAGACTTACAGTGGAAGAAAATGTCTATGGACAGCCAACCCTGTGAAAATGTTCTACAGAGGCTCAATACAGAATGAGTCATGCGTTTGTTATGACAGAAAAGGCCACACACAGTGGTTAGTACTGCGCTTTACCTTTCAAAGTGTAAACTAAATTGATTATCAAAGTTTATTCATTTTCTTGCGGGCATACTCAATAAATCCAATAGTCATAATAGAATCAATGAAAGAGTGCACCAACAGGGTGAGCAACCAGTGTGAAAGAGACAACAAACCGAGCAAATACAAAAAAAAAGACAAAATAGTAATAATTAGACCATAAGATAGGACAGAATTGGGCTATTTGGCCCATCAGGTCTGTTCTGCCATTTCATCATGGCTGATCCAATATTCCTCTCCGCCCCAACCTCTTGCCTTCCCCCTGTATCTCTTCATGCCCTGACCAATAAAGAATCTATCAACCTCTGCCTTAAATATACCCAATGACTTGGCCTCCACAGGTGTCTGTGGCAACAAATTTCCTAGATTCACCACTCTGACTAAAGAAATTTTTCTCCATTTACATTCTGAAAGGACACTCCTCTATTCTGAGGATGTCCTCTGTTCTTAGACGCTCCCTCCTTAGAAAGAATCCTCTCCACGTACACTCCATCAAGACCTTTTACCATTCGATAGGTTTCAATGAGGTCACCCCTCATTCTTCTAAATTCTAGTGAATACAGGCGCAGAGCCATTAAACATTCTTCATATGACAAGCATTCAATCCTGAAATAATTTTTGCAAACCTCCTTTGCACCCTCTCCAGGTCAGCACATCCTTTCTAAGATTAAGGGGCCCAAACCTGCTCACAATACTCCAAAGAGAAGCCTCACCAGTGCTTTGTAACATCCTTGCTTTTTTATCCTCTTGAAATGAATGCTAACGTCACACCACATACTCAATTCTGCAAATTAACCTTTAGGGAATCCTGTACAAGCACTTCCAAGTCCGTTTGCACCTCAGCTTTTTTTGTATTTTCTCTCCATTTAGAAAATAGTCAACACTTTCATTTCTTCTACTGAAGTGCGTGACCACACACTTCCCAAACACTATTCCATCTGACACTTCTTTGCCCACTCTCCTAACCTGTCCAAGTCCTTCTGTAGCCTCTCACTTCCTCAAAACTACCTGCCCCTCCACTTATCTTTATATTGTCTGCAAACTTTGCAACAAAGCCATCAATCCCATCATCCAAATCATTGACATATAACGTATAAAGAATCGGTCCCAACACAAACCCCAATGGAACACTACTAATCATCAGCAGCTAACCAGAAAGGGCTCCCTTTATTCCCACTCTTTGCCTCCTAATAAATAAATAAACAATAAATATCGAGAATATGAGATAAAGAGTGCTTGAAAGTAATTCCATAGATTGTGGGAACATTTCAGTGATGGGGTAAGTGAAGTTGAGTGAAGTTATCCACACTGGTTCAGGAGCCTGATGGTTGAGGGGTAATAACTGTTCCTGAACCTGGTGGTGTGGGACCTGAGGCTCAGTGTGGTGAGTGAAGTTATCCACACTGGTTCAGGAGCCTGATGCTTGTGGGGTAATAACTGTTCCTGAACCTGGTGGTGTGGGTCCTGAGGTCTCACGAGGCTGTGTAGTGAAGGCACGTCTGCCATGATGGATTCCAAAATACAAGTCAGGGAACAGATCCTTGGTCACAGAAAGAGTTTGGTCCACAGTGTGCTGGCAGTAAGCTTCCCCACAAGATCAGACCAGTGAACAGGAGAGCATGGCTGTGAACACAAGGACTGAGAGCAGCCACAAATTCTTCTTAAGTTTGCTCCGGAATGCAACAATTTCATGGTCAATCCCATCTCCAGTGTAGATGGGCTTTAGGAAGAGATTCACATCGCCAGCTCATGAGGTTTTCATAACCAGGTCCTCTGGAATAGAGAGACCTTGTAAGTTCCTGAGATTCTGAGAGCAATGCCACCTGGAGTTAAGCCATTTGACGCCTAGCTCCTGGTAGAGTCACCCATGGTGGTGAGGTTTTTAGGGAGGGAGAGGGTGCCAGACAAAGAGCGATCTAACAAAGAGTGGAGTTAGCAGAAGACGATGACACATCATAAGGCGAAGGAAAGCTGAAGAAGTGAAGGGTCCCTACTCATCTTACATTCCGTGCCACTGGACCCTGTCCCTGATCTGTCAATGACCGTGTGGTGGCTGTCCATGTATCAGCCTCCCCATGTTAAACAAAGTCATGCACAGGCATTCACCATTAAAAGAATCCTTAACTTCCTGGACATGCATCCTTGGGTGAGATATATCAGCTAGATACATGGTGCCGCAGCAACAGCCTTGCACTCAATGTCAGTAAGATTAAGAAACTGATGGTGGACTTCAGAAAGGGTAAGACGAGGGAACACACACCAGTCCTCATACAGAGATCAGAAGTGAAAAGAGTGAACAATTTCAAGTTCCTGGGTGCCAATATCTTTGAAGATCTATCCTGGGCCCAACGTATTGATGCAGCTACAAAGAAGGTATGGCAGTGGCTATACTTCATTCGGAGTTTGAGGAGATTTTGTACCAAAGACACTTGCAAATTTCTACAGATGTACCATACAGAGCATTCTAACTGGCTGCGTCAGCGTCTGGTATGGCCAGGGGGCTACTGCAGAGGATTAACATGAGCTGCAGTGAGCTGTAAACTCAGTCAGCTCCATCACAGGCACTAGCCTCTGTAATATCCAGGACATCGTCCAGGACCAATGCTGCAAAAAGGCAGCGTCCATCATTAGGGACCCCCACCACCTCTTCTCATAGCTACCATTAGGAAGGAGGTACAGAAGCCTGAAGGCACACACTCAGAAACAGCTCCTTCCCCTCTGCCATCTGATTTCTGAATGGTTATTGAACCTATGGACATGACCTCACTAACTTTTTTGGTGCTACTTATTGAACTACAAACGTTTGTATTATGTATACACTTTAATTCACGGTTTTCATTATTATGAATTGCAATGCACTGCTGCTGCATAATAACAGATTTCATGACAAGTCTTGGTGATATCCAATCTGACTTTGACATGTGGATCCCGGATCAGCCTCGGATGGACCCAGCAATAGACATCAAACTCGACTCGAGTGATTGCAATACTAGCATAGGCAGGCTCTGGGGCAACCAAGCCGGGGTTCCTCAGACACATTTGTGGTTCTCATGCTTGCCCATGTCAAACAGACCTGAATCTCCCTGCTGCCACCTTTCCCAAGCTACCGTATGGAAATCACTGCCACCTCCTCGGGGAAGGTTTTGCAATGAGCAGCAAGGAGCACTTCTCCTCGAGTGATTCATGGGTGAGGCAGAGAGAGGAAGTGGAAGGTGACAGGGTGTCAGCAGCACCTCAAGCTTAGGAGGCTCGAGCTTTGAAATAATTAGATACAAATTGCAGGTCTGCAGATCAGAATGGCTTCATCAATAAATGATGAGTTCTGAAAAAGGCAATGCCTGTTGTGTGAGTTTAACACGGAGATTGCTGCTTGAAAGCATGGATTAAAGAGTGCCTGAAACCCATGGTTGATTACAGATCTGTACGAGTGTTATCATTATCCAAACTGTTCCTGCCTGGCTAACACTGTTTATATTTTCATCCTAATTCTGCAGGAGGTGTGGGTAACACTAGAGCAGAGTTTCCCAATCTGGGCTCCACGGGTAATGCAATGGGTGGAAACGTGTACAATTCACAACCACCCACATTGAGTTGGGGTTCACTTTAAGAGGCTGGTCTGAGGTGAGGACACGATGTTGTGACGTTTTTTTACCACGTTTTATGTTCTGTGCTTGGTTGAGAATAAAGAAGTTGTTACAGTTTCCCTTAAACGTAAAATGTCTCTGCTGTTTTAGTTACAAAAACCTACAATGATATTGGTCCATGGCATAAAAAAAGTTTGGAACCCCTGCATGAGAGTGTGAGTTTCAACAGGAAATATGGGCTTACACTAGAGCTGTGGACTCGAAAGTGTGAGTTTACCCAAGATGTGTCAGTTCACACAAGAGATATAGATTCGGGGGTTCCCAACCTTTTTTATGCCATGGACCATTACCATTAAGCAAGGGGTCCATGGACCCCAGGTTGGAACCCCTGTAAAAGTCTCTTTAAGGATCAACTTTATTCACCTTCTATTACATGTATTAGGAATTCACTGCGAACTGTGCTAAACTCTGCCCCATCCTTGGTTAGGGGGCTTTTGGTGCCTTGTGCTCAGTTCTGGTCACTCCATTACAGGACGGAAGTGGAGAAGGTGCAGAAGAAGTTCACCAGGGTGCCTGTAATGCCTTTGCCTCTACTACCATACCAGGCATACACCACTCTGAGTAAAAAAACTTACCCCCTCAGATCCCCTTTGAACCTACCCCCTCTCGCCTTCAGTGCATGCCCTCTGGTTTTTGACATTTCTACCCTGGGGAACAGATACTCTCTGTCCGCTCTATCTATGCCCCTCATAATCTTATAAACCTCTATCAGATTGCCCGCTCCCTCAGCCTCCGGTACTCCGGAGAAAAAAAACCGAAGTTTATCTTGTGATAGCACATGCCCTCTAAACCATGCAGCATCCTGGTAAACCTCTTCTCCAAAGTCTCAACATCCTTCCTATAGTGGGGCGAGAGAACAGTATGCAATAATCCAGAAGTGGCCCAACCAGAGTTCTGTAAAGTTGCAACATAACCTCTTGACGTTTGAACTGTATTGCGTTCCAACACATCATTAGCACTGTGCTGCTCATGTGACCCTCTGAGATGGAACATATTTGAGGGGTTGAGGGGTTTCAAGGAGGTTATACCTCCCAAAGTCCAACTCTATATCCCCGTTGTGAGAGATGGAGAAGGGTAAGGCCAGCCAACAGGGCTCTGGTAAAGCTACGCAGGCCAACCCCTGTACAGCGGATACAATGGATTGCAGAATCGTTGATGAACTCCAACCGTGCCATCGACTTCAGAGAATGACCGTGATGGGAGGTTATCGATGGCCGATGCTCCACTGGGATCTAAGGGCCCAAGAGAAAGGGGGTTTATAATATTCTGAGAGGCATAGATGGAACAGACAGTTGGATTCTTGTTACTTAGGATAGAAATCAGCCTCAGAATAAAGGGACATTCATTTAGAACGGAGATGAGGAGGCATTCCTTTAGCCACAGAGTGATGAAACTGTGGAATTCAATGCCACAGGTAGCCGTGGAGGCCAACCCATTGGGTATATTTAAGGCAGAAGGTTGATAGACTCTTGATTAGTCAGGGCATGAAAGGGGACGGGAAGTAATGAGGAGATTGGGGCTGAGAGGGAAATGGATCAGCCATGATGAAATTGTGGAGCAGACTCGATGGGCCAAATGGATGAATTTTGCTCCAATATCATATGGTCTAAATCTAAAATACTGGAGGATGTACATTTAAAGGTTAGAGAGGGAGGGTTGAGAGAAGATTTGCTGGCTATTTTTTTAAACACATAATATGTGATTGGTTCCTGGAACAGACTGCTGGGGGGACAGGTGGAAACAGATTGGATATGAGGTGTTAGACATGAATAGGCACGGAATGAAGGGATATGGACTATGTGTAGGCAGAAAAGATTTCATTTAATTCAGCATTGTGTTCAGCACAGTCATTGCGGGCTATAGGGCCTGATCGTATGCTGTACTAGTCTGTGATCTGACTGTGGGCTTACATTGTGTACCTAACATTTCAGTAATAATTGGATAATCTTATAACTATGTATTGTTTGATTAAGCATTGTTTGTTGTTTGCATAATTCATTGTGGCTATTTGTAAAAAATATGTAAGTCGCATACGTCATGACACCACCACGTGATACAAGCACACCTTGCTTACGGTAAAGAACAAATTTAGACTCACATCCCTCAGCTCCTTGCTTTTCTTCTTTTGAAGCTACAAAACATAAAAGAGGCGACGAGGTATTTTTAAAGCGAACCTGGGACAACCATCTACCTGTTGAATTGCAGTGCGAAGTTTGAGTTTTTAAAAAAAGCAGTGCGGCACATGTTCTTCAGAGGGGAAGACACGATCGAGTTTTAAAAAAATAGAAAATGGAAGAATTCACGGGTTCATAAACTATACCAAATGGTAATAATAAAAAGGATAGAAATGGCTGGATACGTCGGAAAGATAGAGCTGTTCAATTGCACAGTAGATAACTGGCTTGTATACAGAGCTAATTTGTTAATATACACGGATTTCAATACAAAAGAAAAAATGGCTGGGGTTGCTTAGCACTCTCATGCAAGAGTGTTTATTCGGTGTGTCAAAAAAGTCAAACTTGCAAAAATTAGCAAAAATAGTGAAAAGAAAACTGACAATATTTATAAAAAGATATCTCCCAGAAATCACAATTATAGCTACATGCTATGTCCAGTATAAAAATCCTGGCAGCTTGATCTCTGTCTGTCTTACCAAGAGTGACCTGCTCATAATTTTTACACCAGGACATACAATACTGTCTCTACTTACCCACAAGGTTAACTTAAAACTACACATGAATTAGAATATGTTGCATCCCACAATGAGTTACAATCATTACAAAATAAACAGCAATGTCTACATTAAATACAGTATACAAACAACATGTACCCATTTACACATCCTCATTACTAAAGAAATGGAATATTCTGCTGTGTTTGGTGGGAAAAGCATCATAAAGACAAACTGAGCCCAGCAGCTTAGGACCCATTATAAGAATATAGCAGAGAAGACACTGGAGTGCTCACACTCAGTGTAATGACAGCAAAATGACAAAGCTGTGTGTGTATGCGTGCGTGCATGCGAGCGTGCATGTGTGCGTGCACAAAGTTGAGAGGAAATTTGATAGAGGTATACAAAATTATGAGGGGTATGGATAGGGTAAATGCAAGCAGGGATTCTCCACTGGGACTACAACCAGAGGTCACGGGTTAAGAGTGAAAGGTGAAAAGTTTAAGGGGAACATGAGGGGAAACTTCTTCACTCAGAAGTTGATAAGAGTGTGGAATGAGCTGCCATTTGAAGCAGTGCATGCAAGCTCGATTTCAAAGTTTCAGCGAGGTTCGGATAGGTACGTGGATGGTAGGGGTATGGACGGCTATGGTCCTGGTGCATGTCGGTGGGAGTAGGAAATTGAAATGGCTTTGACATGGACCAGATGGGCCAAAGAGTCTGTTGCTGGGCTGTACTTTTCTATGACTCTATGTGTACGGAGAGCGTTTACCGAGCGTTCTCCATCACATAATTGAACGGTATTTGAAAGCAAGTGAAATAGCCAATGACAAACAAGTACCTGTGCTGCACTGGTCTATGTAGACTTACAGTGAGGGAGTGAGGCTGGGAACTTGGCGTGTAAAGCCAGAGGTAAATCCAAGGCCAGAGCTTACAACATGACCAGAAGAGCAGGACAGCAGAGGAGTGGGGCGTGTTTTAGAATTCAACAAAAAATAAGACTGAAAAAAGGAAAATCGAGCATGAGAGGAACATAAAAATGAACAATGGAGGCCTCAGCAGACATAGGGAGAGGAGGTGACGACTAAGGCTCCCCTACGCACAAGGAGAGAGAACATAGAATGGAGATCAATGACAGAAAAAGTCCACCCCCTCAGAGTGTGTCATCACAGAATAACTTCCAGAAATACTGGAGAATCATGGATCTGGAACAAAAGAGAACTTAAAAGAAATTAATATCAGTAAAGAAATGCTGCACCCCAATGAGTCCAAGGCAGATGAATCCAGGAGACTCAGTGATCTGCATCGCTGAATTTAGAAGCAGGAGGCTGTGGAGATTCTAGATGCTCTAGTTATCATTTTCCAAATGTCTACAGATTTTGGAATGGTTCCTGAAGACTGAGGTGTTGGCAAATGACGTAAGAGTAGAGAAAGGAAACAAGGTGCAGGGTAGCGTAGTGGCCAGCACAACATTTTACAGTACTGGCAATCTTGTTCAGGTCCCACCGCCGCCTGTCAGGAGTTTGTATGTTCTCCCCGTGACCGCGTTGGTTTCCTCCAGGTGCTCCAGTCTCCTCCCACAGTCCAAAGCCACATCCAGTTTGTAAGTTAATTTCTCATTGTCAAACGTCCCCTGATTAGGCTGGGGTTAAATCGAGGGATTGCTGGGCGGTGAGGCTCAAAGGGCTGGAAGGGCCTGTTCCTCACTGTATCTCAATAAGTCAATCAATCAATCAATAAATAAAGGAGGCAGAAAAAGGAGCATTTGACGGCTCTCGGCATGTATTTACTGGAGTTTTAGAAGAAGGAGAGAGGTTTGAAACAATCCAAATATTGAAAGGCCTACATAGAGTGGAGTAGGGAGAATGTTTCCTACAGTGGGGGAATCTAGGACCAGAGGGAACAGTCGCAGAATAGAACAACTTTTTAAAACAAAGATGAGGAGGAACTTCTTTAGGAATTTCATAGGGTGGGGAATCTATGGAATTCGTTGCCACAGGTGGCTGTGGAGGTCAAGTCATTGGGTATATTTAAAGTGGAGGTTGATAGGTTCGTGATTAGTCAGGGCATCAAAGGGGATAGGGAGAAGACAGGAGAATTGGATTGAGAGGGACCATAACCAGTCATGATGGAATGGTGAAGTAGATGGGCTGAATGGCCTAATTATGCTCCTATATCTTATGGCTTTATAATCTTGGTCATAGGGGAAGAGATGAAATTTATGACAGGTTTAGGGTGAGTAACGTTGGTTGAACAAAATCAGATTGTTTTCATGAAAGGAGAAATTGTTTGACCTATTGGAATGTTTTTGAGAATGTGCAACGAAGATGAGTGGAACTGGAGGTGGTGTTGTATGTGGATTTCTTAAAGGGAATATCTCACACAGAGGTTAATGCCCAGGTTAGAGCACATGGTGTTAACGTTTACGTCGACAGAGCCTCTGTGAGACAATACCTGGATGATGGCTTAAGATGCCAGTCTCCTGATCTAAATGACAAGGAAATGCAGCAAAGACTCATCTGCCTTCTGGGAGAAGATACAGGAGCCAGACCCAAGAGCAGCTGCTTCACACTGCTGTCAGACTCCTGAACCAGTTTCCCCCTCCCGGTGAGGCTGCCACGTTCTTTTTAGTGAGATTCAACATGTAGTAGGCCCTCCCAGCCCTTTGAGCCACACTGACCAGCAATCCCCCCATTTAATCCAGGACAATTTACAATGATCGGTTAACCTACCAACCGGTATGTCTTTGGAAACCAGAGCATCCGGAGGAAACCCACACGGTCTAGAGAGAAGGTACAAACGCCTTACAGGCAGTGGCCGGAATCAGGGAGGCTGCAAGGCCCACAGCAGGAGAGGTTAGGCTGGCCCCCACCCCTAAGAGGGATATTGATTCGGAGGATGAGGACCTGGATATGTGGTATATGCTGCCTTTTGCTAACTCCCCATGGACTGAGGAAGCCCTTCTCCCGGTGAGTCAGGTGAAGCGGGAGACAGCCTGGGTTGCAGTGGGACCCTGCAAAGGCTGAAGCGGGGCTTGGCCACGGGAAAGAGGGGTCCAAGTTGCAGGCGGGCATGTGGGCCGGGGGAGGCCTCGCCAGATAGACCGGAAGTCTCCCCAATAGTGTCTGAACCTGAAGAGTTAGGTTAGGGGGTATGGAGGTCTCAGAGAATTAGGAGACCACTGGATAGGCTGGCCTACGTAGCACCAGGGGAACAGAGTGTGACCCCTACTGTTTTGTGGTGCTATGTCACTGCCTTTTACACCTGGATTAGGTTTTGTGTTTTGCAGGAAGGGTTGCCGAATTATCTCGACATCATGAGGACATGACTAAATTTGGTGGGGGGAGAGTGTAACACGCTGTAAGGGTTCACTGCTAATGTAATGGCCTCTCTGTAATGTTTCACTGCTAAGGTAATAGCTTCTCTGTAGCAGCAAAGTTTGGGTTATGACTAGAGATAACGGGACCTTTGGAATGTCTACTAGCCAATGAGAGGCATGTTGTTCTTCCTTGTGGGTCTGGGAGCAGGGATTTCATGGTCATGTGTCGGTGAGAGATGAAGAGAGAAAACACGAATAGAAAGAGTTGGTGGACCGCTGGATGGAGTGGACTCGGAACGAGGGTCCGACGGTCAGCGATGCTCTGAGGAGGTCAATGGGGAACTAATGGATGATTCTGTGACCTCCAACGTGCACCTTAGACTGTTTCATTAAAATGGGCCCTTCTTCATTTTATTTTCTTTACTAACCCTATAGTCCGATCAAGATTTATAAAGTTCAATCGTTTAATTGCATGTGGTATACTGTCTGATGTTTTGCGGTTCAGATTTGTAACTGGGCAACACATCACGCAACATCCACACAAACAAGGTTTCTCAGTTTGGCAGACAGAGGCTGTCTTACTCTAGACAAACGCAAGCTGGCCGAACCTAGGGGTTAAGTGTAACTCACTGTAATTTACAATTGCTTGTAATTATTTATTGCATTGTACTGCTGCCGCAAAACAACAAATTTCCTGACACAACCAGTGATAATAACCTGATTCTGATTTTGGAAAGATGTGTCACTATCAAGGGGCTGTTTGATTAGAGTGTAGATTTGATTTTATTCGGTACACCTGTAACCTGCTCGTTAATGCCAATACCTAATCAGCCAATCACATGGCAGCAACTCAATGCATAAATGCATGCAGACATGGTCCAGAGGTTCAGTTGTTGTTCAGACCAAACATCAGGATGGGGAAGAAATGTGATCCAAGTGACTTTAACCATGGAATAATTGTTGGTGCCAGATGGGGTGGTTTGAGTATCTCAGAAACTGTAGAACTACTGGGGGTTTTCACAAATAACAGTCTCTAAAGCGGGGGCCCCCAACCTCAGGTCCACAGACCCCTCGGTTAATTGTAAGGCTCCATGACATCAAACAGGTTGGGAACCCCCACTTAAAAGTTTACAGAAAATGCTGTGAACTTTTAAAAAATCTATTAAGTATCAGTTTTGTGGATGAAAACGTCTTGTTAACGAGGGAGGTGAGAGGAGAACGGCAGAATGGTTCAAGCTAACAAGAAGGTAACAGTAACTCAAGTAACCCGGTGTTACAACAGTGGTGTGCAGAAGAGCATCTCTGAATGCTCAACACTTCAGACCTTGAAGTGGATGGGCTACAGCAGCAGAAGACCATGGACCCTTAGACTCAGTGGCCACCCAACCACTGAGCATGTTTACACGATCACTGATACAGGAAAGCAACATCCATCATCAGGGACCCCCACCGCCCAGGACGTGCCCTCTTCTCACTGCTGCCATCAGGAAGAAGGTACAGGAGCATCAACATTCACACCACCAGGTTCAGGAACAGTTATTACCTCTCAAACACCAGGCTCACTCACCCCATCACTGAACTGTTCCCACAACCTGTAGACCAGGGCTTTCCAACCTTTTTTATGCCATGGACCCCGACCAGTAACCGAGGAATCTGTGGACCCCAAGTTGGGACCACTGCTGGGTACTCACTTTCAAGGACTCTTCATTTCATGTTCTCAATATTGATTGCTTATTTATTTATTATTATTTTGGGTTTTTTTTGTTTTAATTGTATTTACTGTGAATGCCTGCAGAAAATGGAATCTCAGAGTTGTATATAATGACAAATAAGTACTTCGATAATACAGTATATTTACTTTGAATTTTTTGAATCTAACTTAGAGTTAGAACTGTCCTGGGTGAGGCCTATTTCTGCTCCAAATCACTCCGGGCTGTAGAAGTGTTTCCAGCTGAAGCTCTGGCTACCCTTGTAGACTCTGCTCCGGTCCCAGACTCTGTCACTACTGTCATCTCTTCACTCTCAATCAAGCCTTCTGCCTCCTTACAATTAGTTCTCTTCCAGGGAACAAAGAGAACTTCCTCCAACAGCCTCTCTCCCTACCCTCTAAGGATACCTGCAACAACCATGGGATCTGCCACGGGATCATTTTGAGAGTCTTCCCGGGATTAACGTCCAACCCATCGTTACTAGGAGCAGGGGATCTGAGGACTGGTCAGATGCAGTAGTTGGACAGGTGTACAGATCAGGGTAAAGCCCGGCACCTGAGCACAAAGGGGAGGGTGGACTGGAACCAGGAGACACTGACAGCCGCGATCAGCAAGAGTGCAGAGACATCGCTGTGGATTTTGTTCATGCACAGATGCATGAACACAGACAGCAGACAGCACACAGAAACACACACAACACACACATTGTGTGCACATACACCACAGTGCATTTAATTTGGCTTTTACACTCTGATCAACAGAAAAGACTCTTTTGTGTCAAAGTGAAAACAAATTTCTCCAAACTCGTCCAAATTTACTACTTATTAAACACCAAGTAATTGGCTGCATAATTACTCACCCCCTTCAAGTCAGTATTTAGTAGACGCACCTTTGGGAACAATTATAGCTTTGAGTCAGTGTGGACAGGCCTCTATCAGCTTGCACATCTGGACACTGCAGTTTTTCCCCATTCTTCTTTATAAAACTGCTCAAGCTCTGTCAGATTGCACGGGGATCGTGATTGAACAGCCCTTTTCAAGTCCAGCCACAAATTCTAAATTGGATTGAGGTCTGGACTCTGACTTGACTACTCCAGGACATTAACTTTCTTGTTTTTAAGCCATTCCTGTGTAATTTTAGCTTTATGCTTGGGGCCATTGTCTTGCTGGAAACAAAGCTTCTCCCAAGTCACAATTCTCTTGCAGACTGCAGCAGGTTTTCCTCCAGGATTTCCCCATATCTTGCTACATTCATTTTACCCTCTACCTTCACAAGCCTTCCAGGGCCTGCTGCAGTGAAGCATCCCCACAGCATGATGCAGCCACCACCATGCTTCATGGTAGAGATGGCATGTTTTTGATGACATGTGGTGTTTGGCTTATGCCAAACATAGCATTTAGTCTGAAGGCCAAAGAGCTCAATTTTGGTTTCATCAGACTAAAGGACCTTCTTCCAGCTGAATTCAGAGTCTCCCGCATGTCTTCTGGCAAACTTCAGCTGAGATTTCATGTGAGATTTTTTCAATGGTGGCTTTCTCTTTGCCACTCTCCCACAAAGCTAGGACTAATGAAGTACCCAGGCAACAAATGTATGCAGTCTCTCCCATTTCAGTCTCTGAAGCTTGTAACTCCTCCAGAGTTGTCATAGGTCTCTTGGTGGCCTCCTTCACTAGTCCCCTTCTTGCACGGTCACTCGGTTTTTGAGGACAGCCGGCTCTAGGCAGATTTACAGCTGGGCCATATTCTTCCTATTTTTTGATGATTGACTTCAAGGTACTCCAAGATGACTTGGAAATGTTCTTGTATCCATCTCCTGACTTGTGCTTTCAATAGCCTCTTCACGGAATTGCTTGAAGCATTCTTTTGTCTTCATGGTGTCATTTTTGCCAGGACACTGACTCACCAGCAGTTGGACCTTCCAGATAGAGGTGTATTTTCACTACAATCAACTGAAACACCTTGACTGCACACAGATCTCCATTTAACTAATTATATGACCTCTAAAACCAATTGGCTGTACCAGTAATGATTTGATGTATCATACTATGCAATCAATTATTTTGTGTTTTATATTTGTAATTAATATAGATCACTTTGTAGAGATCTGTTTTCGCTATGACACAAGAGTTTTTTTTTCTGTTGATCAGTGTCAAAAAAGCCAAATTAAATCCACTGTGATTCAATGTTCTAAAACAATAAAACATGAAAACTTCCAAGGGTGTTGTGAAAACTTTTTATAGGCAATGTACATAAATGTAGATACATATACATTTATAATTTATAATTTGTTTAATTACTGAGAGAGAGAGAGCAAAAGAGACACAGAGAGAGAGATAAACACACACACACACACACACACACACACACACACACACACACACTTGACCAGTAGCTTCCAATTTCCAGGAAAAAAAAGTTAACTGAATCAGCTTACAGCAAAGGAAACCAATCCCAGCGGATTGTTTAATTTAATTTGTCATTGGTAATGTTCACGAGAATATATAATTACTCCTAGCTCAGGAACATTGTGTGTTTGTGGAGATGAGGGCTAGTACAACATTAATTAGGAGGTGTACAGACATCATCGGTAAAGTAGTGCCTCTGAGCACACTGTCCTCATGTGAAAAGACTTATCTGTTAATTAACTGTTCTACTAACCCAATTAAGTAGGTGAGGAGGAATTTCAATGGTTCAATGGTTCCATTTAATATCAGAGAATGTATACAGTATGCAACCTGAGATTCTTACTCTTCACAGACATCCACAGAACCGAAGAAAAACCCAAAGAATGAATGACAGAAAAAGAAAATCAAACCAGGTCGAGACTAACATCTCAGAGTTGGTTTCTCCCAATTACCAGCCCCCAAAAATAAAAGATAATCTCAGGAACACAGCAGTAAGCAAAAACAACCAGGTGCAAAAACTCTAAAGGTGCATCTGAAAGCGCCATGGAAATTGGGGCTGGTGGAACAAGGGGATTCCCACAGGCGAGGTTGAGATGGAACTGAACTGAGCTGTTTCCAGGTTTGGGGCAGAAGGGACGCACCAAAGTGTCGCCTGCAAACCACGGCTGTCCTCCAAGAGGACCATAATGTTGTTGTGGTTTGTAGGCTTGCGTGCCTCAATGACCCAGAGAGCTGTGTTGACTGGAGTCAGGGCTTTATGCTTTGGCTCTTGGTAGGGTCAGCTATGCCAAACAGGTCAAAGTGTAGAGGCCAGACTAAGAGTGGTCCACCGGTCCTCCAGGTTCAGGGGTTCAGCTCAGGGCTAACAACCCTGGCTGGTCAAACAAAATTGTTATGGAAACAGCAATGAAGAATCCTTCTGCATCTGAGTGTGACGGTATTCCTGAATCTCCACCAGGGAGACTTGGGGAATGATAATAATAATGAAAAATGATGCATTTTGGTGAAAGGAACGATAGTGCAGACTGTTATCTAAATGGGGAGGTTCAAACATCGGAGGTGCAGAGGGACTTTGTGCAAGACCCCCGGAAGGTTAATTTACAGGTTGAGTCTTCAGTAAAGAAGGCAAATGTAATGTTGGCATTTATTTCAAAGAGAATAGAAAATAAAAACAAGGAGATAATGCTGAGCTTTTATAAGGGGACACTAGTCAGGCCACACTTAGAGAATTGTCAACAGTTTTGGGCCTCCTGTCTCAGAAAGGATGTGTTGTCACTGGAGAGAGTCCAGCGTTCAAGAGGATGATTCCAGGAATGAAGGGGTTAACTTATGAGGAGCATTTGGCAGCTTTGGGCCTGTACTCACTACAATTTAGAAGAATGCAGGGCGATCTCATTGAAAGGTACCGAATATTGGAAGGACTAGGTAGGGTGGATGTGGAGAGGATCTTTCCTATGGTGACGGTATCCAGAACTAGAGGGCACAGCCTCAAAATTGAGGGGCGACCCTTTAGAACAGAGGTAAGGAGGAATTATTTTAGCCAGAGAGTAGTAAATCTGTGGAATGCTCTGCCACAGACTGCAGAGGAGGTCAAGTCTGTGGGGATATTTAAGGATCATTTCCTGATTGGTCAGGGCATCAAAGGAGATAGCGAGAAGGCAGGTGTGTGGGGTTGAGTAGGATCCAGGATCAGCCATGGTGGAATGGTGGAGCAGACTCAATCGGCTGAATGGCCTAATTTTGCTCCTACGTCTTATGGTCTTATGGACTTGCATGACTAGAGTAGTGAAAACTGAGCTACTGACATGAAGAAGGAATCCATGAACACCACCAGAGATAGTGGACCTTCATTGGTGCTCTTGTGAGGAGAATACACATAAATTAAGATGTTTGCTGGCCTGGGCTAGCATCAGTGGCATCAGCAGTTGGTCTGCCACCTGTCCTCAGGGGAAGGAGAGATAAGGAACAATGAAGCAGCATCTGGAGATGTGTAATGAAGGGACGGGAGAGAGAGCTGTCTAGAGCGGCTCCCCCTTTGAACCCTGAACTGTTTGAAGTGATGGACAAGCGATCTGGAGATGTGTAATGAAGGGACGGGAGAGAGAGCTGTCTAGAGCGGCTCCCCCTTTGAACCCTGAACTGTTTGAAGTGATGGACAGGCGATACCCCAGCAGGGGGATAAAAAGGGACAGGTTCGCTAAGGCAGGACACACACACGACACCCGAGGTAACGAGACCCTGGAAGCGGTGCGCCTCTCACGAGTCGGTGGGAAGCTCTTGGACGGCTGATCGGAGGATCAGCCTTAAATGCACAGAGTGGAAAAGTACGATCAGCGGGAACCCGGTGTGTGTCCACCCTCGCTTGGGTGCCAGGTTCACTGCAGAGGATCGACCGCATCTGGAGGAGGGGTCACAGTCGGTGACCTCAGGTGACATCACAAAGGACTCGCCCGAAAGCTGCTTGTGAGCAATATCGCCCGTCTGTGAGTGGAAGCCGTTCTGAATGATCAGTCGTTCTCATTCTCTCTCTCCCTCCCCCCCCACGTTGTCCATCGCCACGGCAACGATTACTGCGAACTGAACTAAATTGGACTGAACTTTGTGTCACTTTGAAATTGGTCATTTACCCCTAGACAATGATAGAGCTTGATTGATGCTGTTATCTTAATTCTGTGCACATGTGTGTTTATCATTGCTGAACTGTTGCATTTATTATCCTTTCGATTACTGTGTTGCTTGTTTCTTTAATAAAACTTTCTTAGTTCTAGTAATCCAGACTCCAACTGAGTGATCCATTTCTGCTGGTTTGGCAACCCAGTTACGGGGTACGTAACACTCTAAATGCCAGCAGAGAAACGGACAGTGGAGAGACCCAGGGCTGCAGTTACCAGTAGCGATTGGAAAGGCTGGATTTGTCCCTGCAGCTGGACAAGGGGAATGACTTGATAGGGGGTTATTAAAATAAGGAGTGGCAGAGAAAAGGAAGATGGTCACAGCGGCTTTCCCAGGGAGAGGAGCCTAAAACAAGGACATGGGTTCAACGTGAGAGGGTAAATATTTAACTGTTTCACACACACACAGGGTGGCTGGACCATGGACAAGCTGTTGGTGGAGATGGTAAAGGTGGATCCAATCATAGGATTCCAAAAGCATTCGGACAGATACATGGTTAGGAAAGATCTAAAAGGATATGGGTCAAACATCGGCAAATGTAATTGGAATAGATTAGAAATCTGGCCAGCGCAGACATGTGTGAAGGAGCATCTTTAATTCCCAGGATGGACTTGGCATCGTGGTTCTCTGGAGAGACAGAGTAACTGCAGCTTCCTCTCAGGGCAGAGAAGGTAAAAGGAAGGTGTAATTGGACACTGGATTCAAGGCCAAGAACAAAGTCAGAACCAGTTCAAAGCCAGTAACAAGGTCAGCACCATTACTATAACATAACAGATGACAACAGCATCACAGCACACTCTGAAAAATTCCCCAATGTGTCAAGAGAGAAGTTTTCCTTCCTTCATTACTGAATGGAGCTGAATCATGGACCACCTACAGTAGACACCTGAAAGCCATGGAACAATAACATCGAAGAACCTTATGGAGAATTTGAAGCTCAGCTTGACTGGTGCTGCAGAGGGATTGGGGGTGTTGAGCGATTGGGACTGATGGGAGACTGGGATTTATGGGAGCTTGAGGATGATGGGAGGTTGGGGATGATGAGGATTCATGGAAGATTGGGGATGATGTGAGATTGGGGATGATAAGTGATTGGGTCTGATGGGAGATTGGGACTGATGGGAGATTGGGGATGATGGGAGAGTGAGGATGATGAGTGATTGGGTCTGATGGGAGACTGAGATTAATGGAAGATTGAGGTTGATAGCAGATTGAGGATGATGGGAGATTGTGGATGATGGGAGATTGGGACTGATGGGAGATTTGGAATGATGGGAGATTGGGACTGATGGGATTTGAGGATGATGGGAGACTGGGTCTGATGAGTGATTAAAAATGATGGGAGATTGGGGCCGATGGAAGGTTAGGATTGATGGGAGATTGGGGATGATGAGTGATTGGGACTGATGGGAGATTGGGACTGATGGTAATTGAGGCTGATGGGAGATTGGGGATGATGAGTGATTGGGACTGATGGGAGATTGGGACTGATGGTAATTGAGGCTGATGGGAGATTGGGGATGATGAGTGATTGGGACTGATGGGAGATTGGGGATGATGAGTGATTGGGACTGATGGGAGATTGGGGATGATGAGTGATTGGGACTGATGGGAGATTGGGGATGATGAGTGATTGGGACTGATGGGAGATTGGGGTGATGAGTGATTGGGACTGATGGGAGATTGGGGATGATGAGTGATTGGGACTGATGGGAGATTGGGGATGATGAGTGATTGGGGCTGATGGGAGATTGGGGATGATGAGTGATTGGGACTGATGGGAGATTGGGGATGATGAGTGATTGGGACTGATGGGAGATTGGGGATGATGAGTGATTGGGGCTGATGGGAGATTGGGGATGATGAGTGATTGGGGCTGATGGGAGATTGGGGATGATGAGTGATTGGGACTGATGGGAGATTGGGGATGATGAGTGATTGGGACTGATGGGAGATTGGGGATGATGAGTGATTGGGGCTGATGGGAGATTGGGGTGATGTCAGTACCTCCAGCTGAACTTTGACTTTTTGTGCATTTTCCCCCACTCTTTGCGCTCTTGTTTGTTTTCATGCCCCATGTGCTGCTGTCCCCGCTCCTGCTCTACTCTGGCCCCTGTATTACTGAGTACTCCGCCTCTCATCTGTTCCTTATTATTACTTGTTTTGCTGCCACTTCTGTTTCATTGTTCTCCACCTATCATCTGCCTCTCTGTTTACTGCTCAGTGAATTTTAGTGCTGTGTTTTCACCTGTTTGTTGCCAGATTGTGCCAGTGAATTTTCCTGAGCCTCTCCAGCATTTGTATCTGTACTATGTCCGTCTGAATAATGACTCTGGCTGTTTCCAGATTCTGGTATTTGGATTTCCCTGAATGTTTTGATTTCTGCCTGAACGTTGACACCGACTTTATTTGTTTGGGATTTGTTACTCAGTTAATATCACTGTGTGCACAGTATTAGGTCTGCGATTGGATCCCTGCTCCAGTGCCCTGATAGGTGACGGGAGATTGGGTCTGACGGGGACTGGGACCGATGAGAATTGAGGATGATGGAAGATTTGGCTGATGTGTAATTGGGGCTGATGGGAGATTGGGACTGATGGGAGTGTTTAAAGAACCTAACATGAATTGGGTGGCCTTCAGCTCACTTGTGGTATGCACGATTTCACAGTGTGTCTTCTCAGATACCTGGTGATGCAACCAGATCACTACAGATCTCTCAATATTCACAACTAATACACTGCCATGGACATACCCAGCATGGACCTCATCTCCTGTCAGCAGATCAGGAGCAACTTTGTTCAGGGCACCAGGCAATGACTATGATTAATGTTGCATACAGATCAATGGCAGCGTTCAAATACCTGCCCAGAGACCACCCACATATTACCTTTTATTTAATTAATTTTATTTTATTTAGGGATACAACATGGTTGCAGAATCTTCCACCCCATGTTGTTCAATTACATCCGTGTGTCACATTGCCCTATTACACCCCTGAGCCAATGCTGCCCGATTGCAGCCATGTGGCCTACTAACCCATATGCCTTTCACACGTGGGTGGAAACCAGAGCACCCGGAGGAAATCCACGTGACCAAGTGGAGAACATAAGGCTTCTAAGAGATAGTGGTGGGAATTGAACCCAGGTCGCCGGTACTGTAAAGCACTGTGCTAATCACGGCACTACCGTACCACCCCAAATTTCTGAAGCAGCGAGTGTAATCCCTGCGTGGTACTCATGCACACGCACAGAATGATCTACCAGCACAAATGACATTGGGGTTGTAACCTCTGACCCAAACTTTGATTGGGGAAAATCGGGGCATGATCTGAGCTTCCATTGATGTTGGTCCTGTCCTATGAGGAGCTCAGACCATTCGTCAAGGAGGGAAAGTGTTTGACATGGGAAAGACTTAACATCTGATATCTTAGACCATAAGACATCTCCTCTGTACCTACTTCCAAGCACTTTAAAACTGTGCCCTCTTGTGTTAGCTATTTCAGCCCTGGGAAAAAGCCTCTGACTATCCACATGATCAATGCCTCTCATCATCTTAACCACCTCTATCAGGTCATCTCTCATCCTCCATCACTCCAAGGAGAAAAGGCCAAGTTCAATCAACCTATTCTCATAGGGTATGCTCCCCAATCCAGGCAACATCCTTGTAAATCTCCTCTGCACCCTTTCTATAGTTTCCCATAGTGAGGTGACCAGAACTGAGCACAATACTCCAAGTGGGGTCTAACCAGGGTCCTATAGAGCTGTAACATTTCCTCTTGGCTCTTAAACTCAATCCCATGGTTGATGAAGGCCAATGCACCGTATACCTTCTTAACCACACAGTCAACCTGCGCAGCAGCTTTGAGTGTCCTATGGACTCAGACCCCAAGATCCCTCTGATCCTCCACACTGCCAAGAGTCTTACCGTTAATACCATATTCCATCATCATATTTGACCAAAATGAACTACCTCACACTTATCTGGGTTGAACTTCATCTGCCACTTTTCAGCCCAGTTTTGCATCCTATCAATGTCCCGCTACAACCTCTGACAGCCCTCCACACTATCCACAACACACCCAACCTTTGTGTCATCAGCAAATTTACTAACCCTTCCCTCCCACTTCCTCATCCAGGTCACTTATAAAAATCATGAAAAGTAGGGATCGCTGAGGCACACCACTGGTCACCAACCTCCATGCAGAATATGACCCATCTACAACCACTCTTTGCCTTCTGTGGGCAAGCCAATTCTGGATCCACAAAGCAATGTTCCCTTGGATCCCATGCCTCCTTACTTTCTCTATAAGCCTTGCATGGGGTACCTTATCAAATGCCATGATGAAACTCATATACACTACATCTACTGCTCTACCTTCATCAATGTGTTTAGTCACATCCTCAAAAAATTAAATCAGGCTCGTAAGGCACAACCTGCCTTTGACAAAGCCATGCTGACTATTCCTAATCATATTATGCCTCTCCAGATGTTCATAAATCCTGCCTCTCAGGATCTTCTCCATCAACTTACCAACCACTGAAGTAAGACTCACTGGTCTATAATTTCCTGAGCTATCTCTACTTCCTTTCTTGAATAATCTGCAACCCTCAAGTCCTCCAGAACCTCTCCCATCCCCATTGATGATGCAAAGATCATTGCCAGAGGATCAGCAATCTCCTCCCTCGCCTCTCACAGTAGCCTGGGGTATATCTCATCCGGTCCCAGAGCAGAATTAGGCCACTCGGCCCATCAAGAATGCTCTGCCATACCAACATGGCTGATTTATTATCCCCCACTACCTAATTTCCTGCCTTCTCCCAGTAACCTTTGATGCTCTTACTAATCAAGATCCTTTCAACCTCTCTATTAAATATATCCAATCACATGGCCTTTACAGCCATCTGTAGCAAAGAATTCCACAGATTCAGCACCTTCTGACTAAGGAAATTCCTTCTCAGTTCTTTGTTCTAAATGGACATCCTTTTATTGAGAGGCTGTGTCCTCAGGTCGTAGACTCACCCACTTCTGGAAGCATCCTCTCCTCATCTACTCTGTCTAGGTCTTTCAATATTCAATGGGTTTCAATGAAATTTCCACCCACCTCAATCTTCTAAACTTCAGGGAGGGAGGTGGAAGAAAGGAAATTGTAGGCCAGTTAGCCTGACTCTGGTGTCTGAGAAGATGGTGGAGTCCAGGATGAGGTTTCGGGGTACTTAGGAGCATATGATAAAGCAGGCCAAACTCAGTTTGGTTTCCTTAAAGACAGGGGTTCCAAATCTGGGTTAATAGTAGGGTCCGTTGCATAAAACAATTTGGGAACCCATATCTTAAGGGGAAGTCTTGCCAGACAAATCTATTGGAATTCTTTGAGGAAATAACGGACAGGATACCAAGGATGCCGGCCAGTGTTGCTGAGGCATCAGCACCGGAACTCGAGGCTGGTGGACCCAGGTTGGAATCCAGCTGACTCCTGGTACACTTTCCATCACGCCTAGTTCAGCATCGGGCCAGCCACTCGGCCTTGTAAGCAACAGACAGAATGCTGAAGAGCTGGCAAAGTGCCGCCTGATGTGCCACAAGGTGCGGAGAGGAACAACAAAGGACAGAGGAGAGTCAGTGGATGTTGTTTATTTGGATTTTCACATGAGGCTGCTTAACAAGATAAGAGCCCATGGTACTATCATGGATAGAATTGCTGATTAGCAAGATGCAAAGAGTCGGAATAAAGGGGGCCTTTCCTGTTTGGCTGCCAGCGACAAGTGGTGTCCGCAGGGGTTTGGTTTGGGACCGCTTCTTTTCATGCTAAATGTCAGTGATTTGTATGATGGAATTTTTGGCTTTGTGGCCAAGTTTGCAGGTAATACCAAGTTAGTTGGAGGGGCAGGTGATGATGACGAAGAAAGGTGTCTGTGAAAGGACGTGGACAGATTGGGAGAATGAACAAAGAAGTGGCAGGTGGACTACAGTTTGGGAAGTTTATGATCATCCACTTTGGTAGAAAAAATAAAGAAGTAGCCTATTTTCTAAATGGGCAGGAAATTCAAAAAATAGAGGTGTAAAGGACTTGGGAGTCCTTGTGCAGGATTCCCTAAAGGTTAACTTGCAGGTTGAGTCAATGGTGAAGAAGCCAAATACAATGTTAGCATAAATTTCAAGAGAACTAGAATATAAGTGCACGGATGTAATGCTGAGTTTTATAGGGCGTTGGTCTGTAACATGAGAAGCATTTGATGGCTTTGGGCCGTATTTGCTGAAGTTTAGAAGGTTGAGGTGAGTGGAAATTTAATTGAAACCCATTGAATATTGAAAGACCTAGACAGAGTAGATGAGGAGAGGATGCTTCCAGAAGTGGGTGAGTCTAGGACCCGAGAACACAGCCTCTCAATAAAAGGATGTCCATTTAGAACAAAGAACTGAGAAGGAATTTCTTTAGCCAGAAGGTGCTGAATCTGTGGAATTCTTTGCTACAGATGGCTGTAAAGGCCATGTGATTGGATATATTTAATAGAGAGGTTGATAGGATCTTGGATTAAAGAGCGGAGCGACATTTGCAATCTTCCAGTCCTCCGGAACAAGACAGACAACACATGCAGACTACCATGGATTGAATGAGATCTGGTTCACCCAGAACTCCTGCTGTAACCTCTGGAGCTGGTGTTGCGTGGGAGTTTGTAGCAGCGCTCTTCTCCAACTCCTTTTAATTGGGCACTACCTAACCACTTCTGAAATGAGCCTTTGTTAAATAACAGGCTTCATGGTTGGCTGTGAATGATAGACAGCTGGGTGGCTGCTTCCTGCTGATTAAATCCAGGACCCGTAACCGCCAGTTGTCACGTCCTCATTAAAGAAACAGCGGAGGCCAGTCCAATTGGACCTTTAGTTCATTACAGTAATTCATTCAATGGGTCTGGAGATTATAGAATTGAATAAGTGATACTTCTGATAAGAGCAGATACTTCTGATAAAGTGGATTATTTAGGGTGAATATGTTCTCTGTACTCTAGATTGTTTAATGTAGTTTCCTATACACAAGTAGAAAGGAGAGTGAAAGAATTGTTACTCCAGATCCAATGTAGCACAAAAAGGAACAGAACAAGATAAAGAACACAATAATAATTAAAAATACTCAATCAGAATCAGGCCAAGTTAGCGCCAGTGAGTGACGCTACCTCAGGCCACATCTTCTGATTTGCCCACTAAACCGTTTATTTCATTTCTTCTATGCCATCTTTTTATTTTAACTGAGCTTCTGGTATTGTGATCTACAATCAGAAGATCAATTGAGTGATCTGGTACTTTGCTCTCTCCGAGAAGATTCCAGAAGGTGAGCGGCCTCAAAACAAAGAAGCTTAGAGATGGAATGCAAGCCCATGGTTGACTCTATTTCTCATCGATCTTGCCGATTAAAGGAAGATTGAAACCTTGAGGTGAATGCAGAAGGTGTGCAGGTGTTCTGCGTTGTTTGCCTCTCACTGGCTGCTGCCTGGCGAAATGTGCCTGCATGTGACGGTCCCTCGCTCGCTGCTACCCGACGGAAAGACCCTGCATTCCACTCTCTCCCATGAAGCTGTCGGAGGCTGTTACTGAAGTTCTGTCATTTATGGATTGCAGTGTCGCTCAAATTGGACTCTGTCAGTTTTATGTTTTTATATTCTATATTTTTGTCTGGTCTTTCTTGTTGTCATTTGCATGATTTGATAATTTTTGTTGTGTGAAGGGGGTTTGTTGTTGTTACTGTTAGTGTGATTTTCTGTTTTTGTTGTGTGAAGGGGTTTGTTGCTGTTGTTGTTTGTGTGATTTGCTGTTTTTGTTGTGTGAAGGGGGTTAATTGTTGTTGCTGTTTGTGTGATTTTCTGTTTTTGTTGTGTGAAGGGTGGGTTTGTTGTTGTTGCCGTTTGTGTGATTTGCTGTTTTGTTGTGTGAAGGGGGTTAATTGTTGTTACTGTTTGTGTGATTTGCTGTTTTTGTTGTGTGAAGGGGGTTAATTGTTGTTGCTGTTTGTGTGATTTGCTGTTTTTGTTGTGTGAAGGGGTTTGTTGTTGTTGCTGTTTGTGTGATTTTCTGTTTTTGTTGTGTGAAGGGGTTTGTTGTTGTTGCTGTTTGTGTGATTTTCTGTTTTTGTTGTGTGAAGGGTGGGTTTGTTGTTCTTGCTGTTGTTTGTGTGATTTGCTGTCTTTGTTGTATGAAAGGGGAGTTTGTTGCTGCTGTTTGTGTGATTTGCTGTTTCTGTTGTGTGAAGAGGGTGTTTGATGTTCGTGATGATATTTACGTGATTTGCTACTGTGCGTGGGGTGGGATGTTGATTTTTTTTTGAGATGGGTTCCATGGATTTTTTTTGTTTCATGACTGTCTGTGGGAAGACGAATATCAGGGTTGTATACTGCACACATACTTGCATAATAAATGAATTGAGATTAAAGGAGCTAGGGCTTTACTCTTTGGAGAGAAGGAGGATGAGAGGAGACATGATAGAGGTATACAAGATAATAAGAGGAATAGATAGAGTGGATAGCCAGTGCCTCTTCCCCAGGGCACCACTGCTCAATACAAGAGGACATGGCTTTAAGGTAAGGGGTGGGAAGTTCAAGGGGGATATTAGAGGAAGGTTTTTTACTCAGAGAGTGGTTGGTGCGTGGAATGCACTGCCTGGGTCAGTGGTGGAGGCAGATACACTGGTGAAGTTTAAGAGACTACTAGACAGGTATATGGAGGAATCTAAGGTGGGGGCTTATATGGGAGGCAGGGTTTGAGGGTCGGCACAACATTGTGGGCCGAAGGGCCTGTACTGTGCTGTACTATTCTATGTTCTATGTTCTATGTTCTAAATGTATTTTGAACTTTGAACCTTGATCACCAGCATATAACATGAAATATGTTATTTATGTGCCAGAAGTACATAATAATGAAAAGTGTGACCTCAAGGTTGAATGGAAGAGTCTTCTTCACACAGAGATTACAACTTTTGACCCAAATAACCCAAGACAAATGTCAACCTGATACAGCTTGGTCACTAGTAGCAGGACTATCATCTGAGATGAATTTGGAACCACGAAACCAAGACCTAGCAGTCAATTTGCATCTGTTCTTCTCCTTACTCCATGGATGATCAGTGGCTGTAATGCTTCAGAATAGTTAATGACAGCAAAGTCTGCTCCGGTGAGTTTAAAATCTATCTGATGTTATCCAAAAAAGAAAATGGGGAAGCAGCCGCAATTCAACATAATTACCATCTAATGTCCAGGATCCTGCAACTATCTTAAATTATATACTAATTAAACTAACTTATATTTAAGTAAATCTAGACAACATACACAAAATGCTGGAGGAACTCAGCAGGTTAGGCAGCATCTATGGAAAAGAGTAAACTGTCGACATTACAGACGGAGGAGATTTTCTAACTAGCTACTTTACTGTCAGGTATGGAGGGGGGTGCAGGGGCTTCTACACAGGATCAAAGTAAGCTGCAGAAAGTTGTGAACTTATTCAACTCCATCATGGGCACTAGCTCCAACGTATCAATGTGCCAGGAGCAATGCCTCAAAAAGGCAAAAAGGTAGCCCCCATCATTAAGGATCCCCATCACCCAGGACATGCCCTCTTCTCACTGTTACCATCAGGAAGGAGGTACAGGAGTCTGCAGGCTCACACTCAGCGATTCATGAACAGCTTCTTCCCCTCTACCATCTGATTTCTGAATGGAATGAATGAATTTCACGGCATCTGCCAGTGATATTAAACCTGATTCTGATTGAGGTGCTAATTCTCAAAACCAGACTGTGTAATTTATTATATTTATTAAACTTATTTAGTAAATTTACATATATAATAGTTCAATTGAATAAATAGTGCAAAAAAAAAGTAGTGAGGTAGTGTTCATGGGTTCAATGTCTATTTAGAAATCTGATGGCACAGGGGAAGAAGCTGTTTCCAAAAAGCTGTGCCTGTGCCTTCAGGTTTCTGTACCTCCTTCCTGATGGTTGCAATGAGAAGGGGGTATGTCCTGGGTGAGGAGGGTCCTTAATGTTGAGTGGCGCATTTTCTGAGGCATAATTCTTTGAAGACGTCCTGGATGCTGGGGAGTCTAGTGCCCTTGATGAAGATGACTGAGTTCACCACTTTCTGCAACCTGTTTTGATTCTGTGCAGTAGCCCCCCCCCCCATACCAGATGGTGATGCAGCCAGTTAGAGTGACTATAAATACACAAGATATTTGTCTTGTCAGTGTCAGGGTGGAGTTGCGTCTTTACCAAAGGAGATGTAAGGCACTCCTTTCCTCTGCTAACCTGCAGGTCACCCTTGGGCAAGGTGTAGCACCTGCTTAGCAACCCCCCCCCACCCAAAATCAGGGTCAAGTGAAGTCATGGGGGCAGGTGGTGGATGATCGTATGTGCAGCGGTGCATATCACATGTTCTGGTTATGTGACCACTGACGCCAGGCAGACAATCTGTGAAGAGTATTGATAATGGCTGGTGGTCACCCGTCTTGTAAAGACACTGTTCAGAAGGCAATGGCAAACCACTTCTGTAGAAAAATTTGCCAAGAACAATCATGGTCATAGAAAGACCATGATCGCTCACATCATACATGATGACATTGATGGCGCAGGATAGCTTATATACATAGATTGATTGATTGTCTGTACATAAAGTGACTCTAGGCACAGGTGCATCTTGCATAAGGTGACTCTGACAGGAGATGATAAAGTGATGGAGGATGTGGAGCAGTTGGTTAGTGGGTGGAGGTGTTGAGCAGCCTTCCTTGCTTGGGAAAAGAAACTGTTTTTGAGTCTGTTCCATTCTAGAATTTTCCATTCTGAAGATGAATGCCTCATACAATGGTTTTTTGCTCAATAACCTGGTTATTAAAAAGGTTCCATTACATATTGCAGATATTTCACCGCAATGCTACCTCATCATGCACAGGAGGATCGCAGTGCTGTTATGTGGCTCGTTAAAAATACCCAGTCAAATTCCAAAATCTTAGCAGTGACCCCAAGGCAACTAGATTTAACCAGCTGATCACTTATCCCAAGTCCTAAGCAAAAACTCACACAACAAAAGCTCCAGATGCTGGAAATTGGAAACAAGAAGCACTCAGCAGGTCAGGCAGTGTCCAAGGAGAGAAGAGTAGATACAGATCATAGTTCCTCAGAACTGGGAAAGAGTGTTTGTTATAGGGCTGGGAGGAGGTGGTGATTGTGGGGGGGGGGGGTTTGCTGGGGGAAGTATGGAGGATGTCTCCAATACTTCAAAGATCAAAGTAAGTGTGTTCTCGAGGTAGATATATGGCATCATGCAGGAATTTATAGGAAAAATATAATAGTGTTTCAACAGGCAAAGACAGACAAAACATAGAACAGTACAACACAGTACAGGCCCATTGGCCCATGATGTTGTGCCAACATTTTAACCTACTCTAAGATCAATCTTACCTGTCACTCTTGTATAACCCTCTATGTTTCTATCATCCATATGCCTCACTAAGAATCGCGTGAATGTCCCTAATGTATTTGCCTCTACCACCACTCACCCATGCACCCACCACTCTCCATGGAAATAACTTACTCTGACATATATTTTCCAATCGTTTTAAAATTATGCCCCCTCATATTAGCCACTAGATGCCAAACTGCAAATTAAAACAAAAATAATACTGAGAACAGAGTCATTGTGAGGATTCTTGTTGTAACGTTTAGTGGCGTTTGGCACAACAACATAGGTGTGTTACTGACACCTACTGAGTTGGCGTGTGGAGCAAAGAGAC
Organism: Mobula birostris; assembly: GCF_030028105.1. Classification (NCBI taxonomy): domain Eukaryota; kingdom Metazoa; phylum Chordata; class Chondrichthyes; order Myliobatiformes; family Myliobatidae; genus Mobula; species Mobula birostris. The sequence goes on from NC_092381.1 coordinate 105,627,185, forward strand.
ACAAAGTATGCCCACAAAATTCCACCCCCCAAAAAAACTCAAGTATTATCAAAAAATTCAGAAAGTCAAATGCACATTATGTATATTACAATGACGTTGATATGCTAACAAACTTTCCCAGTTAAGCTCTGTCTGTCCCAATCATCTCAATTTAGCAATTAGAAGATTCCTTTCCACCTCATAGGATCTGCATTCAAACAATATATGCTTCACTGTTTCTTGACAAATGCACTCCCTACAAATGCCCGTATCATGCACATTAATTCTGAACAGGGAATTATTCAACCTCATATGTCCAAAACATAAATGTGTGAGGTTAAATCCTTCCCTTCTCTTATACCCTTCTCCCAGCTGATTTCCCACCATCCTCTGAATCTTGTACAAATGCCATCCTTTTTTTTCCCCTTATCCCAACTCTGTTGCCACAGTGATCGCATAGACGTTTCAATTATGACTTTCACCTCCCCTTTATGCAAAGCCATCCTTAATTTAAGTGATTGCTTGGCAAGAATGTCTGCCACCTAATTTCCTTCAACCCCAACAAGGACAGGGACCCATAAGAAATGAACACACAAACCTGTGTGACCCTGTGGCTTCAACAGATGACATCCAATCTCAAGAAGAGTGTCTGACCTACAATTTGAAATGGATGTCAAAACCAAGAATGAGTCAGAGCACAGAAGTATACAGGGAATAATCAGGGCAAACTTCTTCAACTTGTTCCAAGACTAAAATGATAACAACCAACCCAAATGTGAATACTGATACATTGTCTGATAATCCTTTCTTATTAGTCAACTGAAACTTTGGAACGTAAACAGAATCACCTGAAGACACGTCACAGGATCCGGCTGGCGGTGCAATGGCATCAGCGCCGGACTCCGGAGCGAAGGCTCTCAAGTTTGAATCCAAGTGGGGCCACCAACCCACCCTCCCCGCCGAGCACACTTTCCATCCATGCTGGGTTCAGCATCGAGCTAGCCACTCAGCCTTGTAAAAAAAAAGTGTCGAGTCGGGAACGTCCATATCATGACCTGCTTAATCCTAAAGGAGACCAATCCTGATACCACATGCCAGACAAGAATGGCTGACTGTCTGGTACGACACGCTAAAAAAAAACTGGATCTTTTAAACCATCTGTAAAGATATACATGAATCCATAATACCTGCCTTACATATATTGCTGAACAGCCTGTACCACTGGTAAACAATCACTCCTCATCTTCATCTTTTCCTGAAGGCCCAAATCAGGCATAGAGGTATGACAGAAAGGGGTACACTGGGACCATATTCCACAATAAACAACCCAAGATTTTGTGTCCATTCATTTCCAATTCACTTTGAGGGGTGGAGCAAAGTGTTGATGGCGCTAAACGGCGACTCCTTTACTTGCATCTTCAGAAGCAGCTCTATTTCCATCTTTAATATCTCATTTTTTCCCTTTCAGAGTTCTTTTGAAGCCCCTGAGCTGGAGTTACACGCTGACTTCAGTTCCTTGCGGGAATGGGACCCGCTCTCGGGGTTTTACAAATGGCCTTTGTTCGGCATTCCAAGGGCTCGGCCGAAGTGTACGGCTCGGCTTTGAAGGGCTAGGATCTCGAGGCTCTGGAGATTGTCGGATCGAAGGTCAGTGTCCCGGACTGGTGTGTTGAGGGAGCTGGAACATCCTTGGCTATGTGCCCAGAGACCTGAGATCTTCAGGCATAGAGCTCGAAAAAAGCAACGCAGCGGACTTTTAACATCATAAACCAGCGAGTTGTTTGTTATGTCTTCCCTCTCGCGGTGAAACGGAGACACCTCTTTCTCACTTATTATGGCGAGAGAGAACCTGCGATATGTTGAATACCGTGTGAACACGTAGTCTTCGGAGTACTGCAAGTCTGTGTCTTTACTGTTGCTTTGCTCACGCCTGAGTGCTCGGTGGCAGGTGCCAGTGGGAGGAGGGGAGATTGTTGCTTGCTGCTACTTACACACGTGAGGGAAGGGAGCTGGGGGAGGGGTCTTTGGGGTTCTAACATTTAACTGTTGTTTATTCTTTGGGGAACTCCTCTGTTTTCATACATAGTTGCAAAGAAAAAGCATTTCAGGATGTATATTGTACACACTTCTCTGATATTAAATGTTCCTTTGAAACCTTTGAAAACTAAAGACCTTATGAATACATAGAAACATACAAAACCTACAGCACAATACAGGCCCTTTGGCCCACAAAGCTGTGCCGAACATGTCCTTACCTGAGAAATTACCTAGGGTTACCCACTGCCCTCTATTTTTCTAAGCTCCCTGTAGAGTCTCTTAGAAGACGCTATCGTATCCGCTTCCACCACCGTCGTTGCAGCCCATTTCATGTACTCACCACTCTCTGCGTAAAAAACTTACCCCTGATATCTCCTCTGTACCTACTTCCAAGCACCTTAAAACTGTGCCCTCTCGTGCTAGCCATTTCAACCCCGGGAAAAAGCCTCTGACTATCCACACGATCAATGCCTCTCATTATCTTGTACACCTCTATCAGGTTACCTCTCATCCTCCGTCGCTCCAAGGAGAAAAGACCGGGTTCACTCATCCTATTGGACAGGCACATGGACCTCAGGAAAATAGAGGGCTATGGATAACCCTTGGTAATTTCTCAGGCAAGGACATGTTCAGCACAGCTTTGTGGGCCGAAGGGCCGGTATTGTGCTGTAAATTTTCTATGTTTCTATTCTCATAAGGCATGCTCCCCAGTCCAGGCAACATCTTTGTAAATCTCCTCTGCACCCTTTCTATAGTTTCCACATCCTTCCTGTAGTGAGGCGACCAGAACTGAGCACAGTACTTCAAGTGGGTTCTGACCAGAGTCCTATACAGCTGCAACATTACCTCTTGGCTCCTAAACTCAATTCCATAATTGATGAAGTCCAATGCACCGTATGCCTTCTTAACCACACAGTCAACCTACGCAGCAGCTTTGAGTGTCCTATGGACTCAGACCCCAAGATCCTTCTGATATTCCACACTGCTAAGAGTCTTACCATTAATACTATATTCTGCCATCATATTTGACCTACCAAAATGAACCACCTCACACTTATCTGGGTTGAACTCCATCTGCCACTTCTCAGCCCAGTTTTGCATCCTATCAATGTCCCGCTGTAACCTCTGACAGCCCTCCACACTATCCACAACACCCCAAACCTTTGTGTCATCAGCAGATTTACTAACCCATCCCTCCACTTCCTCATCCAGATCATTTATAAAATTCACGAAGTGTAGGGGTCCCAGAACAGATCCCTGAGGCACACCACTGGTCACTGACCTCCATGCAGAATATGACCCATTTACAGTGCCTCCAACACCCTACTAACATTGCCATTATTGGATAACCACTTTATGTCCTCTTATGTTAACCCAGTAAACCACTGCTAACCGTAACCTGCATGGATGTAAAGGTACTTCACCCTTTTCTACAAGTAATTCTGATATTGGGGATGATTTGAGGTATACCAGCTAGCTGAATGGCACTCAACAACTTGCACTCAATATCAGTAAGACCAAAGAGCTGATTGTGGACTTTAGAAGGAGGAAGATGAGTGAACACACACCAAACCTCAAATAGAGACTTCAGAGTTGGAGAGTGTGAGCAATTTCCAGTTCCTGGGTGTGAATATCTCTGCAGACCTAATCTGCTCCCTTCATATTAAAGAAGCCAACACCACGGCTATATTTCATTAGGAGTTTGAGGAGATTTGGTTTGCCAACGAAAACACTCAAAAACTGTCTACAGACGTACCATGGAGAGCATTCTGACTGGCTGCATCATCGTCTGGTATTTAGGGGTGGGGGGTAAACTGCAGAGAGTTGTAAACTCAGTCACTTCCATCATGGGTTCCACCCTCCGTAGTATCCAGGACATCTTCAAGGAGTGATGCCTCAAAACGGTGGCGTCCATCATAAAGGAACCCCATCACCTAGGACATGCCTTTTCTCATTGCTACCAAACGGGAGGAGGTACAGGAACCTGAAGGCACGCACTCAACTATTCAGGAACAGCTTCATCCCCTCTGCCATCAGATTTCTGAATGGACAATGAGCCCATTAACACATCCTCACTACTTTCCCTTTTTCTCTTTATACACTACTTGTTTAATTTAACTTTATATATATACACACTTCCCTGGGAGGCATTCCTGCCCCTCTGCTCATCTGCAGGTCACCCTTGAGCAAAGTGTAGCACCTACTTTGGCCCCCAATCAGGGTCATGTGCAGGGGCTGGATGGTCATATGAGCAGCCAATGCATCCAACAAGTTATGCAGCCACTGACGCGGAGCAGACAATCTCTGAAGAGTACTGATAATGGTTACTGGGGTTCACCCATCTTGTAAAGACACTGTCCTGAAGAAGGCAGTGGCAAACTACTTCTGTAGAAAAATTTGCCGAGAACAATCATGGAAAGACCATAATCACCCACGTCATACAACATACTGAGACCAATTGTTTGGAGTTAATTATCCAAAACTAATTTTCTCCAGAGGTAATATTTCTTCCTCATCTGCTCCAAAGAGAAAAGCCCTATCTTGCTCAACCTTTCCTCATAAGATATGGCAGGGCTGACTCAATGGGCTGAATGGCCTAATTTTACTCCTATTCCTTACTTTCAGTAAAGACCATGGGCGGCTGGTGGCGCAATGGCATCAGCGCTGGACTTCGGAGCAAAGGCTCCCGAGCACGAATCCAAGTCGGGCCACCCCGCAAGCACGCTTTCCATCTGTGCCAGGTTCAGCGTCAAGCTAGCCACTAGCTAGCCTCATAAGAAACAAGGGTAGAGTCAGGAACGTTCATATCGTGACCCCGTTAATCCGAAAGGAGACCAATCCCGACACTACGTGCCAGGCAAGAATGGCTGACTGTCAGGTATGACACGCTAAAAAAAAGTAAAGACCGACATCTATCAGTTTGTCATTTGAGGAAATATATCTGTAACCGCGAAGTATTTATGAAGTATTTCCTTCTGGAAAATTTAATATGACAAAATGGAACCTGTGAGATTCCATGGTACTTTGCTGGTTTGATGGGAGGCTTACAAGTCAGTGTGTATGTTTTATCAAGATATGTGTTTTATAACAGGAAGATGTGTGTGTTTTATGGTGGGGTGGGGTATATTTTGGTAACAGAGGTAAACAGGACACAGCTTCTACAGAGCAAATGTCAGGAACCAGATAAAGATGCAGATAATGGAAGAACGTTATGGAGTGGAATTCTCTGTAGAACATATAAAAGTGATGTATTTGAGCCATTTCCAAGTGATAATGTGTGGAGACAGATCTTCCCTTGCAAATACATAATAAAATCTGTCCATGAGTAGATGGGCTCTGAATTTGTCATAGTTTGTTGCTTTATATTAGATGACCTAGCTGGAGGGTACACAACCCCACCCACTTCCACCTTCCAGGGCACCATCTCAGTCTAGCTTCACGATACTTCACGCACCTCTCATATGCCCACAGGATTATGTCACTCCTTCTTTGGCGCTTTCAGGAAAAGGGAAGAAGTTTGAACTTCTCCAGATCTTTTGCTACACGTGGACTGACTTTGAAAAGGCTAACGAAACTCCATCACTGATGTAGTCTTTAAAACACAGATCATAGCACAGTACACCACAGTATAGGTCCTTCAGCCCGCGATGTTTTGCCAACCTTTTAATCTGCTCTAAGATCAATCTGACCATTCCTTCCCACAAAACCCTCAGTTTTTCTATCATCCATGGGCCTATCTGAGAGAGTCTTAAATGTCCCTAATGGATTCTGCTTCTACCACACCCCTGGCAGGGTGTTCCACACTCTCACCACTCTGTGTGTGAGTAAACTTACCTCCAACGTCCCCCCTTGAAACTGTTCCTCCAAACACCTTGAAAATATTAGCTGTGACTAGCTGAGAGTTGCAGCATTCTTCTGTTGGGTTTTTGGAATGCTCCAAACTTTGCCCTTGCTTGGTCATTTTAATTATCACTGCCTGATTTGGGGCGAGCTTTACACCAGAGATGAGGTGGGTCGAAGTCTGTCCCTTAGACAGTAACTTCCATTGTCTGAAAGGACATGGACTCTCCAAATGCTCATCCTGTCCACAAGGAGATTTCTGAACAGGAAGTTTCAAATTCTCTGCATACTATAAGAGATGGAGAGGAATTGGCTGTGGTGTTCTGAACGTGACATTAAGGATTCACAACTTAAATTATTCACTTGCTGCCCTATCCGGCTTAACATAGTGTAAGAGCTATGGTACAACACAGGAGCAGAATTAGGTCATTTGGCTTCTCAAGTCTGCTTTGCTGTTCAATCCTTGCTGATATTTTTAATTTTCAACCCCATTCTCCTGCTTCTAACCATAACCCCTTAACCTCCTTACCAATCAAAATCTATCTTTTACTGCCTTAAACACACAAGTGGCTGGTCTCTGCGGCAACAAGTTCTACAAATTGAACACCCTCTATGAAGAAATTCCTCCTCAGCTCATTTTTAAACCTCCAGGAGGACCACAATCTTGTCACAGAATTCAGAGGCTTACATGCCTCAGTGACCCAGAGAGCTATGCCGGCTGGAGCCTAGTGCCTTGGCTCTCGGTCGAGTCCCCCTTGCTAAACCGGTTAAAGGGTAGAGGCCAGACGAAGAGTTGTCCACCAGTCCTCCTGCTCAGGGTTGACAATCCTGACTGGTCAAAAACAATTATTACAGGAACAGCCATGAAGAATACTTCTATAGCTGGGTGCAATGTGATAGCCTTCACTGCTACCCTAAACACCAGCAGTGTAACAGGCATTTGATTGATTGATTGATAGATTGATTGATTTTAAAGGGATACATATATTGTCTTGCTGATCAAAACAATCTCTCCATGATTACAGCTTGGCCTTTAACACCTTCGTTACAAGAATCTGCCGCTAGGTAATAATGATCAGAGAGGTGCAGAGAGAATCTGAAATTACTAACAGTACATTTATTATCTCAATGGAAGCGCTCTTGAATTTACACATGAATATTTATGTGCACACCCATTACGTCTTCCTGAACCTCCAGGAACAGTCAAAGAATAGAAAAGGTGATCCCAGTAAAAGGAGTCTATGTGTTCCTCGTGGTGCCACTGCAGTCTGCACGTGCATGTAAGGTACTCCACATCCACAGTGGTTGCTCTCTGATTGTTAGAGAGTTGTCGCTATCTTGCATTCAAAGTGTCTGCTATTAAATTCATTTCTTACCAGCTCAAATGTTGCATTTCAGTGTTATTGGTGACTGACCTATAACGCCTTCAAGGTCCAAGGTACACAACTTCACGCCGTAGGTGACTTTTGTTCTTTTCAACTCAAACCAGTTAAACTACATCACTCAGACAGTGGGCCAAGGTAATGAGGTTAATGGCAGACTTGCCGCTGTACACAATGCACAGCTTCTCCGAGAATGATCTCAGGATTAGCAGAAACTCAGTGTCCACGTGCAATTGCTCAGATTAGATTATCCCAGAGCAAGAACTGGTTCTCAAACAGTTCAGAAGATGGAGGTAACAGAACAGTTTCACAAATTGGCAGCCTCCATCTCCTTTAATCACATGGCAAGAACAAAGGCAACTTGTTTATCTACTTCCACTGTCCTTGATTCATTCGAATTCACTGATTTGTAGACTGTAGTTCTTTCTGGCCAGCACCATACTACCAAACAAGCTGACAATCAATCTCCACAGTCTAGGTCTCGGCACATCAACCTGTAATTGGATCTTGAAACTTCCTCACTAATCGTAATCAGACAGTGAAACTAGGCCAATGCACATCAACAGCCCCCCACCCTGCCACCCAACCCTGAACACTGGTGCCCCGCAGGGGCGTGTACTGAGCACTTCTCTATTCTCTCTTCAGCTATGACAGCACTCCTGCTCCTACTACAAGCTCAGTCATCAAATTTGCAAATGGCACAACTGTGATTGGCCTGATCACAAACAAAAATTAATCTACATATAGAAAGGAGGTTCTGAAACTGGTGGATTGGTGCAGGACCACGGCTACCTCTCAAATTTAAGAATACAAAAGAAATGATAATTGACTTTAGGAAAGCATGAGGCCCTGAACAAGCCCGGCTACTCATAAATGGTGAGGTAGCGGAAAAGGTCTCCAGTTTCAAGTTTTTGGGGATGAACACCACTGAGGAGCTCTCTTTGTCTGACAACGCAACCTCACTATTAGGGAAGACACAACAGCAACTATACTACCTGAGGTGCTTAAGGAGAGCTAATCTGCCCCAAAAAATTGCTGGCCAACTTTTATCGATGTGCAACAGAGAGCATACTGACACTTAGGGAAAGACCGCATGGTACTCTGGCTGCAGTAAGACAGATCACAAAGCACTCCAATGGGTGATTAAGATGGCTAAGCACATCATTGGGACTCAACTACCGGACTTGGAGACAATCTGCAAGTCTTGATTCCTAAGGCAACTTATAGCATCATCCCATCCCATCCCAGACACTATCTGTTGAACCTCCTGCCATCTGGTAGGAGATATAGAAACGTCTTAGCCATGAGAGTGAGACTGAAAAACAGTTTCTTCCCAAGGGCTGTTATGTAGTTGAATAATGCTACACCCCGGCTTGCCAGTGGTCTTTGAGTGTTACGGACTACTGAAGTCACTTCTTGCATGTAAACATGGGAACTCTTTTTACTAATTAAGCAGTACTGCATTCATTGTAAATATCTGTTTTGCACAGACTGGATTAACACTGCAATCTCATTGCCTTGAGCACAGAGTCATAGAAAAGTACAGCACAGAAACAGGTCCTTCGGCCCATCTAGACCATGCTGAAACAATTTAAACTGCCCATTCCCATCGACTTGCTCCAGGACCATTGCCCTCCATATTCTTACTATCCATGTACCAATCTGAACTGCACTTGAAATTGAGCTCACATGCACCACAATTCTGATCTTCCAGAGCAGCGGTCCCCAACCACTGGGCCGTGGACCAGTACCGGGCTGCAATGCATGCGCTACCGGGCGGCGAGGAAACGATATGATTTGGCAATATGAGTCAGCTGCACCTTTCCACATTCCCTGTCACGCCCACTGTTAAACCATTACGCACGCGAGGTCATTACCAGCGCGTCATCCATATCAGAACGGGAAGGAGATCAACTCCTCTCTTGCAAGTGACGGCAGGCTGAAAACTATTTTTGTCATAACATCTCTGACGGCATTCCGGATCAAAGTCAAGGCTAAGTATACTGAGATAGCCACAGAAGCACTGAAAACGTTGCTTCCATTTCGAACATATCTCTGCAATGAACGCAACGAAAACTAAATTGCGGAATAGACTGGACATAAGGAACCCCGTTCGAGTATCACTGTCTCCCATCACCCCTCGATGGGACCGTCTTGTTGCAGGAAAACAAGCCCAGGGCTCCCACTGATTCAGCGATACTGGTGTGTTGCAATGATTTTATATGTTCATACGAGGAAAATACGCGCTGTGTGCTTAATATCCAAAAGTTACTTAAAATGTTATGATGCTATTGATTATAAGTGACTTCTATAACCATATGACAATTACAGCACGGAAATAGGCCATCTCTGCCCTTCTAGTCTGTGCCGAACGCTACTCTCACCTCGTCCCACCGACATGCACTCAGCCTATAACCCTCCATTCCTTTCCTGTCCAATTTAACTTTAAATGATAATATCAAACCTACCTCTACCACTTCTACTGGAAGTTCGATCAACCCTTACTTCAAGCTCCCCTGTCCTCCCGGATAATTGACTTATCACTATATTCATGCGAGGAAAATGTATGCTGTGTGTTTAATATTAAATTCATTAGATAAACCGTTTTAGAAACGAAATTGAGTGTATTAGCCACTTATCACCTATATTCCGGTCATGATTAACACCGCCCCCCCCCCCGAACAGAATCGCCAAAAACGATTTGCGGAAAGAAAATCTGCACGTGCAGGCATGCACAAGTCACGCATGCGCACTGGTGCCCGCGCAAGGCTTCATGGTCATTGTAGTCTTTTCCGGGTAAGCACAACGTATGTGACTGCTACTCTTGTCCGTTGGCAACCGTAACCCGTCCCCCCCACCCCACGGGTCGGCCGGTCCACAAGAATATTGTCAATATTAAACCGGTCCGCAGTGCAAAAAAGGTTGGAGACCCCTGTTCCAGAGGACCAATTTTGTCCCTTGCAATCCTTTTGATCCTTTTCACATACCTGTAGAATCCCTTGGGATTTTTCTTCACCTTGCCTGCTAGGGCATCCTTAGGCCTTCTTTTTGCTCTCCTGATTTAAGTGTTCCCTTGCATTTCTTGTACTCCATAAGCACCTCATTTCTCTTTACCTGCCTATACCTGCTCTGCACCTCCTTTTTTGAATCCTGGCCTCAATGTCTCTTGAAAACCAAGATTCCTTACACTTGTTATCTTTACCTTTTATTCTGACAAGCTTTGTACTCTCAAAATTTCTCTTTTGAAGGCTTCCCACTTACCAAGTACACTCTTACCAGTAAAAACAGCATATCCCAATCTACACTTGCCAGATAATTTCTCATACTATCAAAACTGGACTTTCTCCAATTTAGAATCTCATCCCTGTGGACCAGATTTATCTTTTTATATATTTACTTTGAAATAGGGGGCATTGGGATCATGTGATGCAAAGCGTTCCCCTATGCAAACTTTTGTCTCTTCTTGTCTCATCCCTTAATAGCAGATCAAGTATTGCATCAACAATAAAGTTCTATTCTATTCTATTCTGCTTTGCGAAGAAGAAGCATTTCAGGCTACATATTGTATAGGTTTTGCTGACATTAAACTTGACCTTTGAACTTTGAACCTTTGAACCTTCTATTCCATGTCCACTCTATCCAGGCCTTTAGAGCGGAGTGAGCCAGTAGACTTAGGTCACATCTGGTCACAGATACCTGATCTGTGACTAGGTGATTCAGCTTTACAGTTCATTGAGATTGTAGTCACAAGGCCAGAAAGTCCATAAAACGTGGGAGCAGAATGAGGCTATTTAGACCATTGGGTCTGCTCTGTCATTCCATCATGGCTGATTTATGTTTCTGCTCAACCCTATTCTTCTGCCTTTTCCCTTTGACACCCTTATTAATAATCAAGGGTGACAGGGTGGAGATACATCTCTACCAAAGGAGGTGTAAGGTGCTCCTTCCCTCCGCTAGCCTACAGGTCACACTTGGGCAACGTGTAGCACCTCCTTAGCCCTCACCCGATCAGGGTCATGTGGGAGAAGATGATGGGTGGTCATATGTGCAGCTGGTACATATCACAAGTCCTGGTTATGTGACTATTGATGCCAGGCAGACAATCTCTGAAGAGTATTGATAATAGCTGGGGTTACCTGTCTTGTAAAGACATTGCCCAGAAGAAGGCAATGACAAACCAGTTCTGTAGAAAAGATTGCAAAGAACAATCATTATCATAAAAACATGATGATCGCCTACGTCATACCACATGGCACATGATGATGATGATGATGATGACGACTAATCAAGAATTTATCAACCTCTACCTTAAATATACCCAATGACTTGGCCTCCATAGCTGCCTGTGGCAATGAATTCCACAGATTCACCACACTCTGACTGAAGAAGTCTCTGTTCTAAAGCGATGTCCCAGAATTCTGATTCTGTTCCCTCTGCTCCTACTGTGCAGAAATGTAACTTGAAGGAAGATGTGATAGAGAATTCTACAGGTCCATTAAGAGCCGGAGGGTGAGTAGGGGAAGAACAGACCACCAGAATGTGGTTTGCAAGTGCGGAGCCACAGAGATGTGTGATGTATTAAATGAATACTTCTCATCTGTATTTACTGCAGGGGAGGTCGTGGGAGTTAGAGAAAGCAAGGGAAATGAATAGCAATGTATTGGAATATATCCCCATTACAACAAAGGAGGCACTGGTGGTCATAAAACATACGAAAGTGGATAATATCTTATGCTGGTATTTATGTATTATGCAAATTTTATTCCATATCCATACTTTCACCTCTAAGCTTATATTTTATGTAATTCTTCTTTCTTTAATCAGACCATAAGATCTAGGAGCAGAATCAGGCCATTTGGCCCATTGATCCTGCTCTGCCATTTCATCAGGGCTGATCCATTTTTCTCTTACAGCCCCAGTCTCCTGCTTTCTCCCCGTGTCCCTCCATGCCCAGATTAATCAAGAATCTATCAACCTCTGCCTTAAACGTGTGTGAAGGCTTGGCCTCCACAGCCACCTGTGGCAATGAATTCAACAGATTCACTACTCTCTGGTTAAAGAAATTCCTCCTCATCTCTGTTCTGAATAGACATCACTCTATTCTACAGCTCTGCCCTCTGGTCTTAGACTCCCCCATGATAGGAAACATCCTCTCCACATCCACTCTATCGAGGCCTTTCACCATTCGATGGGTTTCAATGAGGTTACCCCCTCATTCTTCTGAATTCTAGTGAGTACAGGCCCAGAGCAATCAAATGCTCTTCATATGACCAGCCTTTCAACCCTGGAATCACTTTCATGAATTAATTAATGTTGTTCATTGTTGGATGTTGCTTTATTGCTGCATGTCACGCCAACACGTCACATCAAACTCCTCATAGATGTAAATGTCTAGGGTGAATAAAGTTGATCCTTGATCCTCTGTGATCACTGACTGAATTTACCGCAGGAGAATGAAGCATCAAGACAGGAGGCAGGCAGCATAAACTGCTGTTGAAAGAAGGCCCTGGCACTCAAATGATCTCTCTCTCTCTCTCTCTCTCTCTCCCTCGACAGTGAGTGAAAGTCTGCTGGCCCTCAAGTCGGTGGAACTCAAAATCAGCAACGCGTAGACTGTAACATCGAAACAGCGAGCTGTTGGTCTCTACTCTCGTTGTGGCAAGAGTGATAACTCTCTCACCCTCGCTAGTGAGAGAGGGAAAGCCTGTCTGAGACATTGAAGTATTAGGATGGACAGTAGTTTTTGGTGGACTCGAGATCATGGTCTCTGGGGCTTTTGTTGCTCCTTGTATGGGGTTGATGCTTTTATTGCTCCTTGTGTGTGGGAGGGGAAGGGGGGCATTGGGATCCTGATGTTTCTGTCATTCATTCTTCCGGATTTTTTCTCTCTATTTGTGGATGTTTGCGAAGAGTACGAATTTTAGGATGGATACTGTATACTTTCTCTGATATTTAATGGAACTATTGAACTATTGATCCTTAACAAATCCCAGTCGGTGTACCTGGAATGTTGTAGGAAGCTAGGGGAAAAGGTCCTGGGACCCTGGCACATATACCTGCATCATCCTGAAGCAGGAATGAGGTACTGGAGACCGGAGGGTGAAAAATGTTATGCCTTTGTTTAAGAAGGCCTGCAAAGTGTAACCAAGGAACCATAGGCCGGTAAGCCTGACATCTTGGTAGCGAGGTGGAGACTCATTTCTGCCAAGGAAGGTTTAAGGCGTCACGTCCCTCTACAAGCCTGCAGGTCACCATTGGACAAGGTGTAGCACCAGATTAGACCCCTGATCAGCGTCACGTGAAACCATGGGAGCAGGCGGTGAATGGTTGTATAAGCAGCTGGTGCATATCACAAGTCCTGGTTGTGTGACCATTGACACAGGCAGACAGTCTCTGAAGAGGCCAAGGTGCAAAACATACACAGCACATTCAAAATAGCGAGCAAAGATAAAAACATTGTACATAAAAAAAACACATATATAATCCAAGACCCTGAGCAACATGTCCTGCAAATTGATGGTACAGTCCTCCGGCAGGGTGTAGCACATGCATTACAGTCTGTCATTCCACCAGTCAAACTCTGGAGGGCAGCAGTGATGGGAGAGGCCGGCCCCCAGCTGAGCACAGACACCGCACTGCAAGGCCTCTGGAGTCTCCTCGGCTGGACTGCAGCAGCAGGCAAGCCCACTGCCTGAGGCCTAGTCCATGCTTCAACCGAGGCTAAGTAGATCCCATGCCACCTGTCTCACTGCAAACAAGTGAAAGAGGCCAGCAGCAACTTACATTATCAATGTCCAACAGGGTCTTGTGATTCCAAGAGGACCATCTATGAGAAACACCCGCCTACATTTGGAAAGTCAAAAATAGTCAGCATAGCTTGTGTGTGGACAAGTTGAGTTTCACAACTTGATTGAGTTTGTTGCTCTGGCACAGATGAAGAGTCTAAGCACAAATTGTCAACTGTCTATTTCCGTCCTTACAGGCTGCCTGACCTGTTGCATTCCACCAGCATCTTATGTGCTGCTCCAGATTCCAGTTACTGCAGTCTCTTGTGTCTCCCCCCCCCCTACCTCTGCAACGTCCCTCTCAGTTTGTCCCAAGGCACAATGGAGCCAAAGGGCTCCTCCTGAACTTCTTTACTAATCAGAAATACATGACAACCAATTTAAGGAGCAAATCTGGTCAGTTGTGAAATTAAAATCAAGGGAAATCTTGCTGAGTTAACAGTGGGATCTAGGATGAGGTTAAACTCTCCGTCTTTGGACTATTCATCAGAAATGCAAGACACTTCAGAAATTTTAATAGGTTTCCATTAATAATTCAATTTAGGGATTACCATATTCCCTTCTCAGAGGTTTTCCTGTTCCGAGATAAGATGCATACTAATGAAGGCTGGAGCAAAATATATAAACTGACATCTAGCGATAGGAAAACATTTACCCATAACAATAATCATTATATCTGTCTACTTCCTACTAAATAATTCACACAACAGCTAAGGAGCTTGGTAGCTTTGTGGCACCAGCCGTGCACCTCTTTGCTATTAAGGGTGAAGTGATGGTAGTCGATCAAATATTCCACTAAGTGTTTTGGAAGTCCTTCTGAAATATATGTATGTGTTACTTGACAACGTTTGAGAAAGGTGAAGACAGTGGACTTAACCATGCAGTTTGAATTAGCATTTTGATCCCAAACAAGTGGATTGGTAAAAAAGAGGACATACCCCCTTCTCATTGCTACCATCAGGAAGGAGGTGCAGAAGCCTGAAGACACACACTCAGCGATTCATAAACAGCTTCTTCCCCGCCGCCATCTGATTCCTAAATGGGCAATTGAACCCACGGACACTACCTCACTACTTTTATTTATTTATTTCTGTTTTTTTTGTATTATTTATTTTAGGTTAACTATTTGAGATACATATATATATAATTACTGTAATTCAGTTTTTAAATCTGTATTTCTCATGTATTGCATTGTACTGCGGCCGCAAAGTTAACAAACTTCACAGCATATGCCAGTGATATTAAACCTGATTCTGATTTTGATATGCTTCAGAGGTTAAAAGCTGGCGTACTTTGGACAACAAAGATTTTGCTTCCTGAATACTTTGGGGTGTATCTTATGGATTTTGGGTTGCTGATCATGAAAATGTCCATGAAATTTCCCTGTCACACACCATTTTTTTAAACCACCTATATTTGTTATTTTAATTCATAATTCAAGTGAGAATAACTGATGCCAAGATTAAGGAAGGCACTTTTGTTGATCCACAAACCGAATGAGTCATCAATGACAGGAAATTTAAAGAACTTCTAATTCTGGATCAGAGAAAATTGCATGGAAGGCATTCAAAGATTTTGTCAAAAATCTTCTTGGCAACCATAGAGCGTCAAACTACATGCGGCTGGTTGACAACATATTTTAAGCATACAAAACCACGAAGTGCAACAAGTCACTAAAGATTCATTTTCTGCATTTCCATTTAGACTTCTTCCCTGTCAATCTTGGCGCTGTCAGTGACGAGCGTGGTGAAAGGTTTCACCAGGGCATTGAGGTCATGGAGAAACGGTATCAGAGCAACTGGAATCCATCAATGCTGGCTGATTATTGTTGGACACTTAAACGATAAGCCTCGGACACCGAGTACAAATGAAAATCATCACCAAAACACTTTTAGCTTAGTTGAATTATTACAAAGCATCAGCACCGTCATGTAATTAGAGACATTATATTCAATAAAAGTTAATTTCTTGTTTCTCCAAATTCTTTCATGATACAGGTAGTCTAAAATTACATTTGTGTTCAGCTTCAAGCAGTCTATCATAAACAGAAAAATTCTGAGGGATCAACATTCTTAAAAACTTTGTTGTCCAGTGCTATTGGTCCATATTACAGCAGTTGGATGTTTGGTGTTTGGCTGGCTGGGACAATACTGGGAATGACTCTGGAACCCCAGATGGCCAGACAGGTGCTTTCCAGAGACAATCAAAGAGGAGAGGTCAGTGAAATTAGATTGGCACAATGTGTCATCCAATGAGACGTCAGTGAAAATAGATTGACATAATTCATCATCCTATGAGAGGTCAGTGAAAATAGATTGGCAGAAAGCATCATCCTATGAGAGGTCAGTGAAAATAGATTGGCACAATTCATCATCCTTATAATCCAATCATAGAAAGCAGACATACAGAAGGGAGGGTAGAGGGAAGGAAAAGGTGATTATAGAGATCTTGTTGCATTTATAAAGGGGTTTCAGGGTTATGGTTTATATGGGGGGGTTACAATTTTAAAGAGATTGGAGAAAAGTATTGGGGGGAGGGGGCATGTCAGAGATAAGTTTCTTACACAGAGAGTGGTGGGTGCATAGAATGCCCTGCTGGCAGTGTTGATAGAGGCAGCTACATTAGGAGATTTAAGAAACCTTTATATAGATACACGAATGATAGAAAAATGCAGGGCTCTGTGGGATAATAGACAATAGACAATAGATGCAGGAGTAGGCCATTCGGCCCTTCGAGCCAGCACCGCCATTCACTGTGATCATGGCTGATCATCCACAATCAGTATCCAGTTCCTGCCTTGTCCCCATAACCTTTGATTTTGCTATCTTTAAGAGATCTATCCATCTCTTTCTTGAAAGCATCCAGAGACTTGGCCTCCACTGCCTTCTGGGGCAGAGCATTCCATATATCCACCGCTCACTGGGTGAAAAAATTTTTCCTCAACTCCATTCTAAATGGCCTGCCCCTAATTCTTAAACTGTGGCCTCTGGTTCTGGACTCATCCATCAGCGGGAACATGCTTCCTGCCTCCAGCGTATCCAATCCCTTAATAATCTTACATATTTCGATCAGATCCCCTCTCATCCTTCTAAATTCCAGTGTATACAAGCCCAGTCACTCCAATCTTTCAACATATGACAGTCCCGCCATCCCAGGAATTAACCTTGTGAATCTACGCTGCCCTCCCTCAATAGCAAGAATGTCCTTCCTCAAATTTGGAGACCAAAACTGCACACAATACTCCAGGTGTGGTCTCACCAGGGCCCTGTACAGCTGCAGAAGGACCTCTTTGCTCCTATACTCAATTCCCCTTGTTATGAAGGCCAGCATGCCATTAGCTTTCTTCACTGCCTGCTGTACCTGCATGCTTGCTTTCAGTGACTGATGTAAGGGATGGAAGGGTTAGATTGAACTTAGAGTGAGCTGAAAGGTCGTAGGTCAAAGGGCCTGTACTGTGCCATAATGCTAAATGTTTCATAGCATCTGGGGAACTGAGGACAATGTTGGTCTCTGTTTCATTAGTCTGACTTCTGGGAGGATGTGGAGAGATTGACCTGACCTTCTACCAGTTCTGAGTTAAGACAAGTGTGATCTCATTCAAATGAACGAGAATCACAATCAGGTTTAATATCACTGGCAGAGGTCATGAAATTTGTTGTTTTATGACCATGAGATATAGGAGCAGAAAAGGCCTAGAATTTCCCTAGCACATAGCCCTCTATTTTTCTAAGCTCCATGTACCTATCTAAGAGGATCTTAAAAGACCCCATTGTATCCACTTCCAATGCCACCAGCAGTGCATTCCATGCACCCACCATTCTCTGTGTGAAAAACTGACCCCTGACATTCCCTCAGTACCTATTTCCAAGCATCTTAAAACTGTGCCCCCTCACGTTAGCCATTTCAGCCCTGGGAAAAAGCCTCTGGCTATCCACACGATCAATGCCTCTCATCATCTTATACACTTCTATCAGGTCACCTCTCATCCTCCGTCGCTCCAAGGAGAAAAGGCCAAGTTCACTCAACCTACTCTCATAAGGCACACCCTCCAAACCAGGCAACATCCTCGTAAATCTTCTCCGCACTCTCTCTATAGTTTCCACATCCTTCCTGTAGTGAGGTGACCAGGACTGAACGTGGTACTCTACAGTTATATAGCTGCAACCTTACCTCACGGTTCTTGGACTGGGTCTGAGTTTCACCGACAAGGAAGCACAATGACTGATCAACAAGGGGTTGACATGCCCCCGCCCCCGAAATCCCGGAGGAATTCAGGGCCAATCAGACAGCCCCAGTGTCCAGACAAAGCAATAATCCCCAAAGCCAACAACCGCAATACAAGACATTGAAAATACCGTGCTAACTATATTATCCCAAATTGAATAAAAGTGCTAAATACAGAGATCTTAACAATCCCCATGATCCCAAATGCAACACATGCAAAGCAAAGTAAAAACCCAGAACAAGTCCAAAAACAAACAATTAGACATGGGCAAACAATCTAAGGAACACTCTACACCCACCAGGTAACTCCAGGAAAATACAGCCCATATACAACACTGACAAAAAAAATCTCTTGTTTTTTAAATTGACTCCTAGTTGTGACACGTACTGCCCTCCCACAGTGTGATCCTTCCTCAGTATCTCTCCTCCTTTTCCCAAAAACTACGAATGTTTATTTACACCGAAAATACACAAAGTACAAACATTGAGCCTTTACAAGACAGTGAATAAATTCAAAATTAAAATATCTGTATTACTGTCTGTAAAAAAGTAAATACCCTGGAGGGCCTATCACTCCTGGAAATTCGCCACTGTATCCACTGGGACCGCATTCTCCCTCTCCAAGGGCAACTGGGCATGAATATATCCTCGGAAACGGGGCAGGCTGTCGGCCCTGGCAGAGCCCTCAGCCGTCTGCCGCCTAGACCCATGGTGGCCATCTTGACCAGGCCCAGGAGCATGCCCACCAGCAGATCTTCCTCACGACCGGCCCCTTTCCGAACTGGGTGCCCGTGTATGAGGAGCACAGGGCTGGAGTGCAACCAGAACCTCAGCAGCAGCCCCTTCAGATACTCAGACAGGGGCTGCAACCTCTCACATTCTGCGTAGGCATGGTCCACTGACTTCTCCCAGCCACAGAATGGACAGCTGGATGGGGTGTCAGTGAACCTGCTCAAAAACCTGTTGTATGGTACTGCCTGATGCAACACCTTCCTCCCCAGGTCCCCTATGCACAGGGGAAGCACCATTGCATAAAGAGATTTCTACTGGGAACCTCTGAGTACCACAGTGTTACCCTCCCTCACTACTACCCCTCGCACAGTGTGACCCTCCCTCGGTATCACCTCTCCTACATTGTGACTGTCCGTTAATACTGCCCCTCCTTCAGCACACAAAACCCATCCTGGTATTCCCTGTGATTCTGGGACCAGGTAAATCCAGGTCTGCTGGATGTTCTGAACATCAAGAAACATTAAATATTTGAAAAATTTTGAATTTTTATATTAAATCCTTACAAAATTCTTTACCCTTCTTGTTCCCTCTGCCTGTTCCCTAGTGAAACCTTGACGTATCTCATCCCCAGGCAAGGTTTGTACATGCTCCGTTTGAGTCTTTTAACATTTATTTTGTGCTTTTTCTGGAATTATCTGATGAAACATTTGTAAATTCACCTTAATGAAAAATTCACCACCATTGTGAAAAATTTATTGCAACAGAGCGTGCATCAGCAAGTGAAATAGCTGTCACTGTGTGATCAGAGATCAGAGAGCTCGAAGGTGCAGGGAGAGATAACTGGGACCATTTTGTCTGTGCTTTACCCCTCTACCCACAGCCATGCACAGTTCACCTGTATTAGTTTTTAGCCAGCTCTCCTTTTGAAAGCTCCTCTGGTCTCTGATTCCATTGGCTGTTTAAGCAGCATTTTATAGATCAGCAAGCGGCCTACTGAGTTGCAACCCCCCACCACCCCCACCCCACACCAGGATCCCATTCAGAGCAGCGGCTGGAAATTCTCATCACATGTACTGAGGTGCAGAGAAAAGCTTTGCTTTTGGAACATTGCAGCACAGTCCCGGCCCTTCAGCCATCATATTACCCTCCTCAGCATCAAAAAGAAAAGCCCCATCCTGCTCAACCTTCATTATAAGACGTGGTGGAGACAATTCACTTTGCCAAATGGCCTAATTCTGCTCCTGTGTCTTTCTCCAATTTCTCCCAATAAAGAGTATCATTCATCTGCTTTCTGTCCCATACTGAGGGTGATAGGCCCCCTATTTTCATCTTCCACGGCCCCAGCTCAGTATAGCTCCAGTCACCTCCGATGTACCCACAGATCATGCCAGTAGTGGGCTTATGTCACTCCTTGTGGGCTTTCAGATAAAGGGAGGCAGTTTGAAATTCTCTAGGTCTTTTGGCTGACTTTGAAAAGGCTAATGAAACTCAATCACCGATGTAATGTTGAAAATACAGATCACAGGTCCTCCAGCCCATGACAGTGTACCAACCTTTCAATCTGCTCTAAGATTAATCTACCCCTCCCCCCATAAACCTCCATTTCTCTATCATCCATGTACCTGTCTAAGAGTCTGTTAACTACCCCTAATGTATCTGCTTCTAATGCCACCCCTGGCAACGTGTTCCACGCACCTACCACTTTCTGTGTAAAGAACTTACCTCTGACATCCTCCCCTATACTTTCCTCAAATCTCCTTAAAATTATGCCCTATTATATTAGCCATTTCCACCCTGAGAAAAAGTCTCTCTCTGTCCACTTGATCTACACCACTCGTCATTTTGTACAGCTCTTTCAAGTTCCCTTTCATCCTCCTTCTCTCCAAAGAGAAAAACCCTAGCTCGCTCAACCTATCCTCATGAGACAGGGGTTAAGACAGGGTCCCAACCTTTTTTTATGCCACAGATCGATACTATTAACTGAGGGGTCCATGACATGCTGACCTTGAATGGCATCCAGGCAGCATCCTGGTAAACCTCCCCTGCACCTTCTCTAAATCTCCATTTAATGAGGTAACCAGAACTGAACCCAATATTCCAAGTGTGGTCTAACCAGGGTTTTACAGAACTGCAACATTACTTCATTCCCCTTACTCATGAAGGTCAACACACCATACATCTCCAACCCAACCAACTTGCGCGGCAACTTTGATTGATCTGTAGTTGAGAGTGGCGGGGTGGAAACGTGTCTCTACCAAAGGAGATGTAAGGCGCTCCTTCCCTCCACTGGCCTGCTGGTCACTTTTGGGCAAGGTGTAGCATCTGTTTAGCAACCACTCCCCCCCCACCACCGGCCCCGATCAGGGTCACGTGAAGCCATGGGAGCGGGTGGTGGATGGCCCTATGAGCAGCCAGTGCAGATCACAAGTCCTGGTTATGCAACCACTGACGCCAGGCAGACAATTTCCAAAGAGTATTAATAATGGCTGAGGTCACCTGTCTTGTAAAGACACTGTGCAGAAGAAGGCAATGGTAAACCAGTTCTGTAGACAAATTAGCCAAGATCAATCGTGGTCATGGAAGGACCATGATCACTCGCGTCACACTAGACACCGCATAATGAATGAATAGTTGAGGACCTCAGGATCCCTCTGTTTCTCCACACTGCCAAGAATTGGCCTTTACCCTGTACTCTGCTTTCAAATTTGTCCTTCCAACATGAAGTACTTCACACTTTGCCAGCTTGAACTCCATCTGCCTTTTCTCCACCCTGCCCTGCATCCTATCAATGCCCCAGTGTAATCTACATTATCCAGAACACCATCTACTTTCATGCTTGCGAGATTATTCCGTATCTAAAATACATTGAGGGAGTGAATAGGGAGAGAACACGGATTGCTGTTTTATTTGGTTTGAGATTGTGGGACCTCTTCAGGAATTCCATCCCAAGTTCGGTGTACAGGCACGCTCCTGCAGGATGACTGACCCTGTCAGCATTCAAACACTCTGAGGACCTCGTCCAGCCAGCTGCATCAGGGGTCTGGGGTCAAGGTCAAGACTAAACGGAGACACAAATAACTGCAGATACCGGAATCTTAAACAATGAACTGAGAATGGCACTGTGGGATTGGTCTTTGATGGGCCTGCATTGATCTGGTGGGCCGAGTGACTACTGCTGTCTCATAGTGAGCAAGGCACTACTTGACGAGACATCATCCAGTGGTTCACTGGTCACCATGTAAATACAGGTTAATACCCGGACCAGGCATCTCTTTCTGAAGATTTATTAGACCATAAGACATAGGAGCAGAATCAGGCCATTCGGCTCATTGTGTCTGCTCCATCAATCCATCATGGCTGATTTATTATCCCTCTCAACCCCATTCTCCTGTATTCTCTGTGTAATATTTGACACCCTGATTAATCGAGCATATCAAGTCTTCTTTAAATATACCCAATGACTTGGCCTACACAGCCATCTGCAGCTACGAATTCCACTGATACAGCATCCTCTGGATAAAGAAAATCCTCCTCATCTCCATTCTAAATGGATGTTCCTTCTATTTTGAGGTTGTGCCCTCTGGTCCTAGACTCCTTCACTATAGAAAACATACTCTTCACATCCGCTCTGTCTGGGTCCTTCAACATTCGATAGGTTTCAATGAGATCCATTCTCATTCTTCTAAACTCCAGTGAGTACAGGCCCAGAGCCATCATACGCTCATTGTATGCTAATCCTAAAAATGTTCATCAGTTGAGAGTCAGAGAGGGGAGTGGGTGGTTGTCATGGGGCTGGGAAGAAATTCCCTGCAGCAAGATCCATATTGGCAACGGATCCTTGCTGAAGGTTTGGAGCTCTGAGTGCAACTGGCAATTTCATTCCTGTTTTCACAACACCTCTCCCACCCTCCACTGGTCATCAAACAATGCAGAAGTTTCTACTGAATCCGTTACAGTAGATGCTACCTTGTTGGCTCTTTACAGAACCCTGGAACATCTGGGCAGCAAAGATGCATACATCAGGATGTTCTTTATCAACTACAGCTCAGAATTTAACATCATCATCTCCAGACTTGAATGCCTCTGATCTGCCTCTCAGCAGGTTCCGGATTTCATTGTTCATCCAGGGCTTCTGATTGGGGAAAACCTGAACGATTTTGTGGGGACACACTCATCCACTGCTGTTTTAATGAAGTCTGTAATGACCCTGGTGTAGTCATTCAGATCCTCAGATGAGTTACTGAATGCGGCCCAATCCACTGATTCAAGGCAGTCCCGTAACCATTCCTTGGCCTCCCACAACCACTTCTAAGTTGGTTTGATCTCAGGAGCCTTGCTTTTTAGACTCCAACTGTATGCAGGTAGCGGGAATACAGCCAAATGATCAGACTTGTCAAAATGCGGTCTTGGAAAGGAATGATAGGCAGTGGACTAGTTTGTTGGGCCCTCTGATACAACAGCTTATGCACTGGTGATAATTGGGCAGTGTTTTCTTCAAACAGGCTTGGTTAAAGTCATTGACTCTAACTTGAAATGCATGGATATGGATATTTCTTGTTTACAGGCAACGTTGTGCAGTTTTGCGAATGTTTGCTTATGATCGGCCACTGGTGGTATGTAAACTGCGGCCAGGATTGCAGATGAGAACTCCTGAGGCAAGTAGACTGTAACATTTAATCATTAGATGTTCTAGGTCAGGGGAACAAGAAGATGACAGAACTCAACATTTGTACACCAACGAGAATTGACTAAAAAGCACATGCCACCACCTTTTTCCTTACCAGAGTTTGCGGATTGATCTATTCTGAAAATTGTAAAAACTTCTCGTTGTATACCTACGTCCAGAGTATCTGCATTTAACCAAGTTTCAGTGCAACAAACATTTGAGATGTGCCACATCTGCCTCTGATACAGCAGCTTTGCCCTGAGATCGTCAGTCTTATTTTCCAGCGACCGCACATTCGCTGGGTGGAGGAGGTCTCAACCCTCTGCAATTCACCCTGGTTTGAGTCCTGCCTCTCCAGCCACGTCCCTGGCCTTGGCATTGACTCTGAAAAGCACCGCACTTAAATGCTCCACATTTAACCGTTGAGTGTGAGACCTGATGTCATTTTGTAGTCCGGTGTTAAGAGGAGATTTACATACTGCAGATTGTAGTGGCAGTAGTTCAAAAGGAGTACATTTAAGAGAAAAACTGGTACAATTTCCTGCAGCCCCCAGAGAGTTGCCAGTGTACGCTGGTGGCATCTTGGCAGGTCTCATGATGAAAAGTCTCGGCATTTCCATAGATGCTGCCTGACCTACTGAGTTCCTACAGCATTTTGTGTGTGTTATATCCTTGTTTAGTCGCTCAGACACTGCCTTAGACTTCCTTCGTGGAAGACGTGGTGGCAATGACTGGTCCAAATTCAGAACAAAACAACTGCTGCTAGCCTGACACAGCCACAAGCTTGTTATATTTGTGTGACACACCCTCAGGTTCCAAAGAAATGATTGCTCCAAAGAGTAGAATTCCTTATTTTGATCCTTTATTAGCAATTGGCCAACATTAAATCTTGAAGCAAAATTAAGTGGTCAGCAAGGATATGACCTCTGCCTGTCCCAAGCTATAAGCAAGAATACGTAACTTATTTCCCTTTGCTTTTACCATGCCCCCACTAATGTGACTATTTAACATAAGAAACACAACACAGAATACAAAGCAGATAGAGAACAGCTCCATGGTTCCTACAGAAGGTTTGGACTGGATCGACTGGACAGAAGATAATGGGCTGAATTGCCGCCAACACAAAGTCAGACTGAACAGCCCATTGGATTCATCAGCTCTCACCAGAAAATCAACTGTTACTTGCATGTCACTTTTCAGAGAGGTTTCACTTCAGCTGAGGCATAACTAGCCAGCTGTATAGTGGTGATTTCCATTCAAGAAGTGTCAGTGTCTCCACCTTCAGAACAATCAGTGATGAATCGAAGGGCCTTCACTGGTGAAAATCCTATCACATCCTCCTCATGTTCTCAGCTTCCTCAGGAACCTGCCATCCTGTCCTTTCCCCTCCGTACTGCCTCCAGCATTTCCATCTATCTAAACTGCCTCCTCAGCTATTTAATCTACCTTTCACTGAAACCCAAAAGCCCCAAACGTTCCTCCTCCTTTTTTGCAGAACAAGTATCTTATCAATTTCCTACTTCAACTCTTCAAGGCTTCCTAACTATGGGTTACTTCATGTGCCAATCTTCCTTTCCTCCTCGTAGCTTCACAAACCCAGTCTTGCTACAAGCCTGGTCAATGCATAAAAGCTATAGACTTCAGACCCTGCGATCTGTTGATCAGCTCTCTCATGGAGCTATCAGATCTCTGAAGCCTTGAAACATGTCAAGGACAGAATGGAATCCAAAATCGAAGTTCCTCCTAATGACTTCAGAGGCAAGATCTCTTCCCTGTGGAGATATGGCTAGTAACTGACCTCCAGGGTGCATTTTTCACCCCCCAATTGAGTGTGATGACCTAACCCTCTCACACTAAGAGAAACGATGGCAGTAAACATATCGTACAATCACACAGCACCAAAGCAGCCGCTGAGCCCACATGTCCATGCTGACCACGAGGAATTTCTACACTAATCCCAGTTATTGCCAGACATTGAGGGCAGTCATACAGACCAACCTTCTCCAAACCCTCGGGTACAACTATCAACAAGGGTTTATAAGCAGACACCTGAGGACAAAGTGGTGCCAAAATGCCCAGTCCCATCCCCAAAGGCCTTCAGGATCATTGTGGAGTGAAACTCATACACATACGGGACAGTGAAACGCTCGGGATTTTCTCCACCAAAGTTTTTTGGTTTTGTTGATCTAATGAACAAGGGTGGAACATTTTACTGTTGAGAAACGCATGGACATGCAGCAGGGAACTGGGTGGAGAGAGTCAGGCTGAAGGTGGGAATAGCTGCATTGGCTGAATGACCATGGGTCTGATTTTACATCATTTCATTCATTCATTCATTAAGTGCCGTGTCTCATGACCAGGATTGTTCTTGGCAAACGTTTCTACAGAAGTGGTTTGTCATTGCTTCTTCTGGGTAGTGTCTTTACAAGATGGGTGATGCCCAGCCATTATCAATACTCCTCAGAGACTGTCTGCCTGGCGTCAGTGGATGCATAACCAGGATTTATGATCTGTACCAGCTGCTCGTACAATATTTGTCCACCTGCTCCTATGGCTTCACGTGTCCATGATCTGGGGGCTTTGGAGACTAAGGAGGTGCTACACTTTGCCCAAGGGTAACCAGCAGGCAGGTGGAGGGAAGGAGTGTCTTACACCTCCTTTGGTAGAGACACATCTCCACCTCATCACCCAATTTATATCATTGAAGGACAGATTTTAGCAGATTGAAGATGGCTGTGGTCAGGACAGATCAAGATCCTGTATCTTCTCAGAGAAGGTAGAAGGAAGGACAGATGCTTGTAGAGTGGCAGATCCTTGTAGGACAATATCCTGACAGTTTGCTGGTTTCCTGGTACAGCAACTGTTCTGCTTTGGACAAACAGAAGCTGCAGAGAACAGTGAACACTGACCAGTGCTTCACAGGCTCTTTACACCCTTCCATCCAGACCATCTTCACCACGTGTTGCTTCAGGAAGGCTGACCATATCATCAGGGATGCCTGGCACCCTGGCCATTCCCTTTTCTCTCATCCACCTTCTGGGAGAAGATACATGAGCCACACTCAAGAACAATTCCTTCCACACCGCTGTCACCAGACACCTCTCTCACATCCCCTTCCCGGTGGGGTTACAGTGTTCTCCCCCTCTCCTGGCTATATTTCAGAATCAGAATAAGGTTTATTATCAGCGGCATCTGTCGGGAAATTTGTTAACAGCAGCAGCGGTTCAGTGCAATTCATAATATAGAAGAAAAAAAGTAAAAATAAATAAATGACTAACTATCTATATATATATATATATATAAATATATAGAATAGATTAAAAATCATGCAAAACAGAAATAATATATATTAAAAAGGTAAGGTAGTTTTCAAGGGTTCAATGTCCATTTAAGAATCAGATGGCAGAGGGGAAGAAGCTGTTCCTGAATTGCTGAGTATGTGCCTTCAGGCTTCTGTACCTCCTACTTGATAGTAACAGTGAGAAAAGGGCATGCCCTGGGTCCTTTATAATGGACGCTGCCTTTCTGAGACAGTGCTCCTTGAAGATGTCCTGGGTACTTTGTAGGCTAGTACCCAAGATGGAGCTGACTGAATTTATGACCCTCTGCAGCTTCTTTCAGTCCTGTGCAGTGGCCCCCCCCCCCCACACCAGACAGTGATGCAGCCTGTTCGAACGCTCCCCACAGTACATCAATAGAAATTGTTGAATATTTTTGTTGACATACCAAATCTCAGCAAACTCCTAATGAAGTATATTTCATTAAGAGTTTGAGGAAATTTGATATGTAAACAAAGACACTTACAAATTTCTACAGATGCACCATGGGGAGCGTTCGAACAGGCTGCATCACTGTCTGGTGTGGAGGTGGGCCACTGCACAGGACCGAAAGAAGCTGCAGAAAAAGGTATGACCTCAGTCAGCTCCATCATGGGCACAAGCCTCACCAAGACATCTTCAAGAAGAAAGCAAGTTACAGTGTATCTGGAGAGGATGTTTCCTATGGCGGGAGAGTTTAGGGCCAGAAGACACAGCCTTAGAATACAGGGACGCTCATTTAGAACAGAGATGAGGAGGAATTTCTTTCGGCAGAGAGTGGTGAATCTGTGGAATTCACTGCCACATGCAGCCATGGAGACCAAGCCATTGGGTATATTTAAGGTTGATAGATTCTTGATTAGTCAGGGTATGAAGGGATACAGGGAGAAGGCAGGAGATTGGGGCTGAGGGGGAAAATGGATCGGCCATGATGAAATGGTGGAGCAGACTCGATGGGCCGAATGGCCTAATTCTGCTCCTCTAATTATCAGCTTCAACTCATTGGACAACAGGATGAAACGTGAATACCTTTGACATCACCTCTGGTTGTAATGGGCAGCTTTACTTCTGATTCCATCTGGATGAACAGCCTTTACACCAGCTAAAAACACAGCTTCCACTGAGCATGGTAAATGTAGCCTTTTACAGAACCGGCTGTGAGATTGGGCTTCAACTCTCGTCACTGTCTCTGCAGAGTTTGTATCGTTTCCCTGTGTTCGCTGAGTGCTCCGATTTCCTCCCACATTCCAAAAAGGCAGACGGTTCGTATTAGTGAGTTGAGGTCACACTACGTTGGTGCATTAAACCTGGCAATGCTTGCAGACTGCCCCCAGCACATCTCGTACTGTGTTGATCAATGACGTAGTTTACTCTCGTGACTTGATGCACATGCTACAAGTAAAGATAGCTTTTAATCTTTTAACGCACATCTGTGCTCTTTCGAGATCCGGATTGACTGATTGCCATGTATGCTGATAGACTTCCTCAGTGCAGCCCCTGACATCAGAGGAATGTTTGAAGAGAAGATCTTTGCTGGAGATAGATCAGCTCCAGGACTGTAGTCAGTAATCTTCCTTGGTGTGTATGCTGGAGGTGACTGGAGATAGTAAGTGATGGTGTGGAAGGAGTTATGCAACTATAATCCAATCAGTTTCTGCACACTACAAGCACTGCATTGAAGCCAAGGAGCTTTTAAGGTCATTTAATACCAGGAAATATACTTCACTCTCTTTCTCCATCAACAACAAATAGGTTGCAGACACACGGGTTTTCACTCACAAACAATAGATGGAGATAGTGTAGTTTCCAACAATTAGAACATGGGAATTAAAATGTCAGCCTCTGATGAAGCCATGAAGATCGAGAGGGGCACAAATTCGACTGGGCAGCAGTGAAGGCCGTGGCACAAGCAAACATGCGGCATGCAAGAGAATTCCTCGAAGCGTGGTTTTCTGCAAGCAATCCTGAAGACAGACACGCACACCGCAGTCCTACTTATAAGCTGACGCGGGCAAGATTCCGAACCACAACGCAGAGTTTGCCACGTAACCAATCAGCAACAAGATTTCCCCTCCACAACCAATCAGCTGATTGGTGAGCATATAAAGGCCAAGCATTCAGAGGACACACCGCAATCAACAGCGTGCTGGCAATGCCTCCTCGTATGGTGACGAAACATTCGCAAATAAATTGCCAAGGTCGGAGGACCACTTAACCGAATCATCATCCTCTAATTTGTGGCTAATGTAACTAACCTGCTCATCAGGGATGGCTAGGTGTTAGTGGGGACAGGTTACTGGGTACACCCCACACTTGGTCGTGGGCTGAAAGAAGTGATGAGGCAGGCAGGAACTGTGTCAATGTCCACTGTTGGAGGTTGCATGACCACCTGCAGGTGGACACTGTGTGACCGTCTGTGGGTGGATGCCATGTGACTGTCCTGGGTGGGCACTGAGTGACCTTCTGAGAGTGGACACTTGTCACCGTCTCGAGGGCAACGCTGTGGATACCACGCAACCGTCAGATTCAGATCAGCTTACCGTACACACCAGGGTGAAATGAAGTCCCTTGCTGGCGTGAAGCTCACGGTATAAACAGTGTTCAAGGTGATGTTAAATACAACAGGCAGAAGATGGCAGAACAGTGCCAAGTACAGCAGAGCTTTCTGCGGTAGGGCAAACAGAAATATAAAGTGACAATAACTCGAGTATCGAGAGAGAATGAGAATCAGGTTTAATATCATCGGCATATGTTGTGAAATTTGTTGTTATGCAGCAGCAGTACATTGCAATATATAATAACAAAAACAGAGAATAACAGTTAAAATAGTTAAATTAAATATGTAGCTCAAAAAAGAGTATTGAGGTAGTCTTAATGTCCATTCAGAAATCTGATGGCAGAGGGGATTAAGCTGATCCTGAATCATTGAGTGTGTGTCTTCAGGCTCCTGTACCTCCTCCCTGATGGTAGCAGAGAGAAGAGGGCATGTCCTGGTGATGGGGACCCATAATGATGGGTGCTGCCTTATATTTTTCATTCTTTTTCCTACCTTACAGATAGACCCCTATCCCCTCAAGCCACTGGGAATGAAAATCAATGCTAACATTACAATTGCCTTCCCCTGACCACTGATTGAAACTGCAAGTTAACCTTTAGGGAATCCTGCACTTCCCCTTTCTACCTATCTCAATAATCTATGTCAGGTGTTCCCAACCTGGACTCTGCGGTGCTCTCAATTAATGGCAGGGCTCCATGGGAACCCCCTCCACCCCACCCAGCTTCAGGACTCGCACCATCTGGTTGAAGAACAGTTACTACCCCACAACCATCAGGCTCTTGATCAAAAGGGGATAACTACATTCAATTGTCCATCCATCGAGATGTTCCCTCAACTGATAATCTCACCTTAAGGACTCTTTATCTCATTAACTCATGTTCTTGTTATTTATTGCTATTTATTTATATTTTCATTTGCACAATTTGCTGTCTTCGGCTGATTGGTTATCTTTCATTGATCCTGTTATAGATTTGCTGAGTTTGCCCTCAGGAAAATGAATCTCAGGGTTGTATATGGTGATATACAGGTACTTTGATAATAAAATTTACTTTGAACTTTGAACCCCTGATCTATGTGATAATCAACTGCTTGAAAACCTGCCACCTCTGACACTGATAGACAGGCATCTAGTGCAGGGGTTAAAAATACACGTGGACTAAGATGTTAACTGTCCTGTGCTATCACCAGTGGGATCATCAGTTGATCTGCCACCTGTCTTCAGGAGTTTCGGCCCGCTTATGATCAAGACTCCCTCGAGGTGGTGGGCCAGCAGTGCTAAAGCACCACCTCCCACTGGTGAGCTTAAAAACTTGGCATCTGCCTCTATCAGAGTTGTTGGTCACTTCCATCCAACAGATGTCTGCTCTTCAGGTGTCTATGCAACTACTGAAGGGTTTTCAAGATATGTATACACTGTCTGACTATCTGCCCCTCTGGACATACTTGGTCCAGACCCATGCTGATCCTTTCTCTGCTGCCTCAGCTACAGCCCTGCTGGTTGACTTGATCTCTCTTCCAGTGAAGCCAAGGTCACGCAGCCACTTCTGGAAAGTGAACACAATAAACCCACGGCAGCCTACTTCAAATGGATAGCATGAGACCTTCCACCCTCTGAATATAACTTCGGGCAGTTTTCACTATGTGATTAAGCACATTCAACTTTTACTTTGAAATAAGCAGTTTCACATCTATATGAGATCACTTCCTTTGCAGTCAGGAAGTAGGAAGCACATTGGCTGGCAGAAGGCTGGAGGTTAATGTCAGGAGCTAAAGAAGTTTCTATTTAAAGCCGTCCTGTTATTTCCCCAGCAGAAGCATTAATTGTGTGACCCTCTCACATGCAAACTTGGCTCAATAACTCGGCTAACAGCCACATGACTCAGCGGTGAGAGGACCACTTTTATAAACAATATGCATCTAGGGTCAATATGATTTGGGATTCAATTAATCAGCAAAGTTGGGATGTTTCAATTAACAGAATCTCAATTGAAAAATGCTGTGTAAATACTGCCCATATACAATTATCTGTCAGCAAGAAATAACATCGCATAAAATTATAAAGAAAGTGTATTTGCATATTTCAGCTTTATCACGCAGCTAATAAGAAAAGAAAAGAGAAGAAAAAGGTCCATTACAGTGAAACCAGTCCAGTGTGAACATAACTGCTGGAGCTCGTACTGGAGTATTCGGGGTGTACTTTCTCACGTGCTGGACCCACGAAAACACCTCCATGACCATCTGTCTCTCTCTCTCTCTCTGGAGTATTGTCCTTCCTTCTTGGAGCCACTCATCTGCACAAAGCACTTCTTGCAACGGGGAATCCTTCTCCAACGGTGGAAGATACCTTCCCTCTGGCTCCCTCCAAAAGACCCCAAACCAGACTACTGCCCTTCAGAAAACTCAATCTGCCCCACTCTCTCTAGAAACCTCTCCTGACTGGCTGACACAACATTCCTAAAGTTGAACAACAGGCTTCTTGTCTTCCGCTGAAATCAGAACATTCTGCAGGACATTCAGCAGGACACACTGCTTTTGCAGAAAACTGCTAAAATGAAATACCTACAGCATAGCAGCAGAAACCTTAACCAGGGCATCACACTTGTAAATTGATGTTAATCTAAAGATATCAATAAGGTTTTGCTGAAATAAGATGTTATTTCTGAGTTTATTAGACATTTACCTATACACTAATGGTCTCTACATACTATTCACCTATAGTATTTACCTGTCAGAATACTATAATATTTACTTATAGAAAACTTAACGAAGGTCCTACTTACCTGTGTATATTTCCTTGTGAGACTGGAATAACGTGGTAATTGCCCTGTATTTGTTGTTTTCGGTTTCTCTCCTTATGCACTATATCATGCCACTGAGTCTGCAATAAACCCAGGGAGCTCAGAGACTACACGCTGACTCCCATCATTTTTCAGTGGAGTTTGGCTGACTGTCCACTTGATGTTACGACACCTCAGCGAGGAAGGTACAGCCACCATCTGCAAGTTCCCCTCCAAGTCACGTACCGTGATCTCTTACAGACGGATCCCTATTCCCGGTCATTGTCTCTGCAGCTCCCTCTCCAGACCATTCTGACAAGATTAACGATTCGATTTATTTACCACATGTATGCTGAAACACTGAAGCAATGAAATGTGTCGTTTTGCATTAGAGATCAGCACAGTCTGAGGGTATACTAAGAGCAGCCCACAGGTGTTGCCACACTACCGACACCGACATAGCCCCCTGTCCACAAAAACAACCCCTGCCCATAACAAAGCGAGCAATAGTTTTGTGTATCATCTTCTAATATGTCCGTACATCTTCTGCTATGATGAGGCCACTCTCAGATTGGAGGGGCAGCACCTTATATTCCGTCAAGGTAGCCCCCAACCTCATGGCATGAACATAGATTTCTCCAAATTTCGAATTTTTTTCCAACTCCCCCTTCCCTACTCCTCAATTCCCCACTCTGGCCTCTTATCTCTTCTCACCTGTCTATCACCTCCCCCTGGGTCCCCTCCTCCTTCCCTTTCTCCTACGGTACAGTCTCCTCTCCAGCCCTTTCCACCTATCTGCTCCCAGCCTCCTACTTCATTTCCCCTTCCCCACTCACCAGGCTTCACCTATCACCTTCGCGTTTGTACTCCTACCCCTCCCCCACCCACCTAATTATAGCATCTTCCCCCCTCTTTTCCAGTCCTGATAAAGGGTCTTGGCTCAAAAGGTTGACAGTTTACTCTTTTCCATAGAAGCTGCCTGACCTGCTGAGTTCCTCCAACATTTTGTGTGCCTGGCTCTGGATTTCTAGCATCTGCAGATCCTCCTGTGTCTGTGTACATGGCAAAACCTGCTTCTGATGAGGAAACAAAGATCCCCATCCTGGGAGTCTGACCATGCAGCTCTCTCTGTCTCACGGTGACCGCCAGGGCTGCCAGACCGTGGGAGTGACAGTCTCTCAGAATGTGTGCACACTGCGCCAGGCAGACTGGCTTGCTGAGCCACAAAGCGCACTGCCAGTACACAGGAAAACGGAGCTGGAACATGCTGCTGGTAATCCTCCCCTCCTGCTGTCAATGTGTTCCATGTTGAAACTGGAAGGTTTCCACTGCTCTTGCCTGCTCCGCATTCTCCCCTTATTGTTGCAACTGTGAAGGAAGTCACTGGAGAGACACTGACCCTGGTGGGTATAGAGTCACAGGAAAGTACAGCACAGGCACAGGCCCTTCACCCATCTGATCATTTAAACTGCCTACTCCCATCGACCCCCACCAGGATCATGGCCCTCCATACCCCTACCATTCACATACCTATCCAAGCTTCTCTTGAATATTAAAATCAAGCTCACTTGCACCACTTGTGCTGGCAGCTCATTCCATACTCTTACAACCCTCTGAGTGAAGAATTTTCCCCTCATGTTCCCCTTAAACTTTTCACTTTCACCTCTAACCATGATCTCTAGTTGTAGTCCTGCCCAACCTCAGTTGAAAAAGCCTGTTTGCATTTACCTCATCTATATTCCTCATAATTTTGTATACCTCTATCAAATCTCTCAATCTTCTACATTCTAAGAAATAAAATCCTAACTTATTCAATCTTCCTTCATAACTCTGGTCTTCCAGTTCTGGCAAAATCCTTGTAAATTTTTTCTGCACTCTTTCAACCTTGCTTACATCTTTCCTGTGGGCAGGTGACCAAATTTGCACACAATACTCCAAATTAGGCCTCACCAATGTCTTATACAACTTCAACATAACATCCCATCTCTTGTATCCAATATTTATGAAGGCCAATGTGTTAAAAGCTTTCTTTACGAAGTAAGTAGAAGTATATCAGTCTTTATTCAGCAAAACAAGCAGGAGGCATCATACTGGAGACACTCTTGGACAAAGAGGCCCCTGAACTCAAAGTACATCAAAGTTTTATACCCTTAAGATGAATGGTAACTCTATATAGTTCCAATAATTACAATGACATCATTTATTTCAGTATTTTGGTTTGACAGTGCTTCATTTAAGTTACATATAATTTCAAACACCTAAATTTTCAGCAACATACACTTAAAATGCTGGAGGAACTCAGCAGGTCAGGCAGCACCTATGGAAAAGTTGACCTTTCGGGCTGAGGCCCTTCATCAGGACTGAGAAGGAAGGGGTAAGATGCCCGAATAAAAAAGTGGTGGGAGGGGGAGGAGCCTCGCTGGAAGGTGAGAAAAGTCAAGGGCTGGAGAAGAGGAAAGTGAACCATTGGAGAAAGAGAAGGAGGATGTCAGGGGGGAGTGGGTAGGGCCTGAGTACAGGAGTATCCTAGACTAGAGTCCAGACTGAAATGAGGGCAGGGGACTAAATGACGCAAGATGAGAATCCAAAGTAGAATGGATGATTGAGCACCAAACATTGTTCAGGTGCTCTTTAAATATTAAAATCCTGGCGCCAAAACATGGCTGCCAATTAGCGGGACGGGCTTGAACCTTTAAAGCATCTGCACCAGCTATCCATATTCCAGAGAGGTGGGGCAACTAAACCTCAGAAGGCTGGTGCGTATTGTAACAGAGGAGGGGAGCCTGGGGGAAGTAATAAGCAGGTGTGAAGAAGTGAAATGTTGGAGTGGAGAATAGAGGAAGATTTATTCAGCAGAGGAGAAATCTTCACACCAACACTCCAGACACCCTTGTTTGAATGTTAATCACCATTGTCTCTCTAGATGCATTCATACTTATGCAGACATCTCTGTTGAAAGGGTTTGCGATCATCCCTAGTCAGCAGCTTCAGGAGAATCGTCGTTCAGAACTGCATTTTAAATTCAATCCACAGTCCACTTTCAGATCTGTAGACTGGTTGCTGCTGAAATTAATGCTTGCTATATACCATAACTCCAGAATACACCCTAACACTTATAATAAACAAAATGATTATGACTCTATAAAATTCTAGCCTGCAAGTGATCCATTGAGTAAAAGGGACATTGACATCCCACTTGTACAGAGTTATTAGGATTGTTAAAATTTGAATATTCTTTATAGAACCACATACGACTCATAAGAGTAGCTTTGCATGGCATAATCACCAGCTTTTAGCAAACCTTTTATCAAACAGCTCAGTTTAAATTCAGTGAATCAGCGTCCACCAGCAGCGGAAATTATCAGCAGTACCTTTCACCGAACACATTTCATAAAAGCTCCCTAATCCTTTTGATGGTTTGAACACCTGGTTGTGTAATTTGTCACAATAAACAAATCTATTTTGAAGCAAAGGATTAATTTTATTGTCTACGTTACTGGAGGATGACAGATAAAGAAGCCAGAAATAGTTTATTTTATGTGTCTGCTTGTGGGTAATTGCAAAGCTCAGGGAGAGGGTGAGCCTGAATCCTGGGTGAGCTAAACAGGGAGAATGTACACACAGAAATGTGTACCCACAAAAGCCCTCCCCACCACTGGACCCTTTCATGGTAGTTGACTGTGCTGTTCCTCTGTCACTCAGTTAGCCACCCCGACATGGGAGGAGTTCACATCCAGTACAAGCAGAGCTATCAGTAAATCTCAGTTGAATTTCCTGCATGCTGGTGTCCTGGTCTGTTCTGCTCTGTCCTTCAGGAACAAACACAACATTTCCTCTAGGTTGTGTGAGTACGCAGCCACACTGTAACTGAAATGCTCCTGCTCACATAGCCGTCGTTGCCGTGTAACAGGAATTTTCTCTTCTGTAACGTTAATCTAAAGTGCCACTCAGTTTATAGGCCATGTAAAAATTTCCTCCTCAGAGCAATGGCTGGTCCGTGCAGCGGTAAAGAAAGAAAGCTGCATCCATTACGGACCCCGCCATCCAGGCAACGCCCTCGTCTCACTGCTGCAATCAGGAAGGGGTACAAGAGCCTCAGGACCTACAACACCAGTATCAAGAACAGTTATTACCCCTCAACCATCAGGCTTCTGAATCAGTGTTGATAACTTCTCTCACCCCATCTCAGAACTGATTCCACAACCTATGGACTAATTTTCGAGGACTCTACAAGTCATGCTCTCAGTATATAGAGTCATAGGGTCATAGAAATGCACAGCACAAAAACAGGACCTTTGGCCCATCTAATGAAACATAGAAAACTTACAGCACAGTACAGACACTCACAAACTAGCACAGACAAACACACACAGTCACAACCACACACACAATCACAAACATACACACATGCACAAAGACAGGCACACACACACAGATCACACTCAAACACAACACATACACTCACAACCACACACACACACATGCACAAAGACACACACACACACTCACACATAGAAACACACACACACGCTCACACATACAAATGCACACACACTCACACACAAAGGCACTTGCACTCAAACACACATACTCACACACATACTCACGCCCAAAAACACCAAAACACATACATGCACTCAAACAGACACAGATACACACTCACAGACACTCATACTCACACACACATATACACACAAACACAGACACATGCACACTCACACACAAACACAAACATATACACATGCACTCAAACACACACATTCACACTCAAACAGACACAAACACATGTACAAACACAGACACACACATATGCACACTCACAAACACATGCACTCACACACACAAACACACACACACACTCACAGCCACACAAAAACACAAGCACACAAACCCAAACACAAAGACAAACACACACACATGCACTCAGCCACAGACACACACACAGACACTCATACTCACACACACACACACACACACACACACACACACATATACACACAAACAGTTAGAGTGAAAAAAAGGAAAGGAGCGTCATGCAGAAGTTTGGGCATGTAAAGAGATTTAAGCTCTCAGATAACTTTTACCAAGGTCTCAGACCTTAAATAGCTTGTTAGGGCTATGGCTTGTTCACAATCATTGTTAGGAAAGGCCAGGTGATGCAAATTTCAAAGCTTTATAAATACCCTGACTCCTCAAACCTTGTCACAACAATCAGCAGCCATGGGCTTCTGTAAGCAGCTGACTAGCACTCTGAAAATTAAAAGAAATGATTCCCACAAAGCAGGAGAAGGCTATAAGAAGATAGGAAAGTGTTTTCAGGTAGCTGTTTCCTCAGTTCATAATGTAATTAAGAAATGGCAGTTAACAGGAACAGTGAAGATCAAGTTGAGGTCTGGAAGACCAAGAAAACTTTCCGAGAGAGCTGCTCGTAGGATTGCTAGTTCATCATGGCTTGGCTTCGCGAATGAAGATTTAGGAAGGGGGCTGCCCACGTCTGCTGTAGGCTTGCTGGTGGCCGACGAGGCCAATACGGGTCAGGCAGGCCCGGCCACAGTGGCTGCGAGGGAAATTCTGTTCTGGGTGTGGTGCTGCTGTGTCACGGTTCTTTCTCCTTCTCCTTTTGTCCTCAATGCCAGCCCTGCGTGCGTTCTTGAAGGAGGAGACAGACTGGTGAATGGTGTGTTGCCAGGCCTCACGATCGGAGGCTAGGTTAGACCACTGGTGATGGTCAATGTGACAAGCACCAAGGGATTTTTTCAGAGAGTCCTTGTGCCTCTTCTTCGGTGCACCTCTGTCACGGTGGCCATTGGAGAGTTCACCATAGAGCACAATCTTGGCCAGGCGATGATCCTCCATCCTGGAGACGTGCCCTGCCCAGCACAGTTGCGCCTTCAACAGCATGGCCTGGATGCTGGTGACCTCCGCCTGTTCGAGGACTTCGATGTTGGTGACGAAGTTACTCTAGTGGACCTTAAGGATGGTGCGGAGGTAGCGCTGGTGGAAACACTCAAGCAGTCGTGGGAGGTGACGGTAGGTGACCTGCGACTCGGAGCCGTACAGGAGGGTGGTCAGTACAACGGCTCTGCACACGCTGATCTTTGTGCCTTTCTTCAAATGCTTGTTGTTCCAGACTCTTTTGTACAGGCTGCCGAACGCGTTGTTTGCCCCTTCCAGTCTGTTGTCAATCTCTGTGTCGATCTTGGCATCTGACGAGATGGTGCACCCCAGGTAGCTGAACTGGTGGACTGTCTTCAGCTCTACCTCACGAATGGTGATGCAGGGAGGGTGGTAATCTTCCTGAGGTGTGGGCTGATGGAGAACTTCTGTCTTCTTCAAGCTGACTTCCAGTTCGAAGAGCTCGGCAGCCTCTGAGAGGCAGGATGTTATACGCTGCAGGGCTGTCTCTGTGTGGGCAACAAGGGCAGCGTCGTCGGCGAAGAGTAGCTCTCGGATGAGTTGCTCCAATGTCTTGGTGTGGAACTGTAGTCACCTCACGTTGAACAGGCTGCCATCGGTGCCATATCGGATGTAGACACCGTCCTCGTCATCAAGGTCTTCTGTGGACGTTCCGAGCTTCATGCTGAAGAAGATGGTGAAGAGAGTCAGCGCGAGGATGCAGCCTTGCTTTACTCCGTTGCATATTGGAAAGGGTGCTGAGAGATCGTTATTGTGTCTGACTTGGCCACGCTGATCTTCGTGTAGCTGGATGACCATGCTGAGGAACTTTGGGGGCATCCCAGTCGTTCCATGATTTGCCACAGACCTTCCCAGCTCACGGTGTCGAACGCTTTGGTAAGGTCGACAAACGTCACATACAATCCCTTGTTCTGTTCCCTACATTTCTCTTTTTTTAATCTTTTTATTAATTTTTTTATGCATTGCTACAATAGAGCTACAGAAAAAACCATTGACAAAATGGAGATTTATACAGTGCAAAACAAATAAGTCCAATATATAGTTCATAACAATGAAAAAAAGCACCAAAAATAAAATCGTGTAAGATTAGTATCCACCCCAACCTCCCACTGAAAAAAAACCCAGGCCAACCATTTCTGTGTATAAAAGAAAAAAATTAATCAGAGCATTCAACCACACAGAGCTGTAAATATATATTAGAAGAAAGAAAATATTATGCTGACTACCAAAAATATAATGTAATTCACAACAAAAAACTGTAAAACTTACACAAAAAAAGCTGAAAGTAAGGGATTGTAGCATTCCCTGCATTTCTCTTGGAGCTGCCTGAGAACAGACACCATGTTGGTGGTGCTCCTGTTGGCTCTGAAGCCACACTGGCTCTCTGGGAGGTGTTCTTCTGCAATGATGGGCACCAATCTGTTCAGGAGTACTCTTGCAAGGATTTTTCCTGCGATAGAGAGAAGAGTTATCCCCCAGTAGTTGGAGCAGTCGGACTTTTCTCCCTTGTTCCTATACAGGGCGATGATGACTGCATCAGGGAGGTCCTGTGGTAGTTTGCCTTGTTCCCAGCAGCAGACAAAGAACTCATGGAGTTTGGTGTGTAACGCTGGGCCCCCATGCTTCCAAATCTCAGGTGGGATTCCATCAACTCCTGCTGCCTTGCCACTTTTCAGCTGCTCTATGGCCTCGATTGTCTCTTGTAGGGTTGGAATCTTGTCCAGTTCTGTTTTCTCTGGCTGTTGTGGGATGTGATGAGATAGTCTTCTCCTATCATTTCAGATCTCCCCCTCCCCCTCCCACTTTCAAATCTCTTACTATCTCTTCTTTCAGTTAGTCCTGACGAAGGGTCTCGGCCTGAAACGTCGACTTTACCTCTTCCTAGAGATGCTGCCTGGCCTGCTGCGTTCACCGCAATTTTTATGTGTGAAGATGAAAAGAGGATGGCTTCTACAACAGGATAATGATCCTAAACACACCTCAAAATCCACAATGGACTACCTGAAGAGGCGCAAGCTGAAGATTTTGCCATGGCCCTCACAGTCCCCCGACCTAAACATCCTCGAAAATCTGTGGATAGACCTCAAAAGAGCAGTACATGCAAGACGGCCCAAGAATCTCACAGAACTAGAAGCATTTTGCAAGAAAGAATGGGCGAAAATCCCCCAAACAAGAATTGAAAGACTCTTAGCTGACTATAGAAAGCATTTACAAGCTGTGACACTTGCCAAAGGGGGTGTTACTAAGTACTGATCATGCAGGGTGCCCAAACTTTTGCTTCAGGCCCTTTTCCTTTCTTGTTATTTTGAAATTGTAAAAGATGGCAATAAAAAAGTAATCTTGCTTAAAATATTAAAGAAATGTGTCATCTTTAACTTTATGCCTTTTGGAAATCGGGTTATCTTTTACTCGCTTAGCACAGTAACAGAAATTTTGACTGGGGTGTCCAAACATTTGCATGCCACTGTATACACACACACTCACACACTCGCAGAAAGGCACACAAACATAGGCACACACTCATACAAACACCTGCACTCGTGCACATGCAAACACAAAAACACTCCCACTCACACACAAACACACACCCACACCATAGACACACACACATACACGCACACACTCACACTCAAACACCCCCACCACACACACACACACACACACACACACACACACACACATCCACACACATGCACAAAGACTGCCATACACACAGATCACACTCAAACACACATACACTCACACACAGGCACACTTACAAACACACACACACATATAAACACAGTCTCACACACACACACTCACACCCACACAAAAACACAAACACACACATATGCACTCAAACAGACACAGATACACACTCAAAGACACTCACTCAAACACACAGACATACACACATACTCACATCAAACACACACCCATACCCATACACAGACAGACAGACACACACACACACAAAGAGACATGCACACACACAAGCACACGCTCACACACACAGACACTCACACACAAACACACACAGACATATTCACATACCCACACCCATGCATACACACAAATGCACACACAGTCACACACACATACGAACACACACACACATGCACAAACATAGACA
Organism: Mobula birostris; assembly: GCF_030028105.1. NCBI lineage: Eukaryota > Metazoa > Chordata > Chondrichthyes > Myliobatiformes > Myliobatidae > Mobula > Mobula birostris. The sequence continues at coordinate 105,668,512 of NC_092381.1, forward strand.
CACACACAAACACACAGACACAAAGACACACAAATACACACAGACACACACTCACACCCACATACATGCACACACAAATACACACCCCCACACACTCCCACACAAAAGCACACACCCACATGCACCCAGACACACACACACACACCCATACACACAAACACACACTCATGTGGACAAAGACACACAAACACACAGACACACACACACAGACGCTCACACTCAAACACGCACACACCCATACAACACACACACACACACACACACACACACACATACACACACACACACACACACACAAACACACACACACACACACACACACAGACAAGGACATATTCACATACCCACACCCACACACATACTTACAACCACACATACACACAAACACACACACAGTCACACACACACACACAAACACACACAGACACACACTCCCACACAAACGCACACACACATGCACCCAGATGCACACACACACACACCCACACACATGTGGACACAGACACACAAACACACAGACACACACCCACACACAGACGCTCACACTCAAACACACACACACACATACAAACACACACACACACACACACACACACACACACACACACACACACACACACACACACACTCACAGAGACACTCAAACACACACAGACATATATAATATGGTGTTATGAGGTGTCCAGGGAGGGTCAGCACCTGGGTTAAAGGGGCTTATCGTGTCTATTCTGGGCCATCTCACTCACCTGTGGCTCCAGGTAGCTGTTTACTTGCGATAGCGGCCACGCTGCTTCGACAGGTGGGCTAAACCAGGTGAGAGTAGCCGATGGGATTCATATCCCAGAGAGCTAGCGACAGGCCTTTCCTAGCACGCAAAATCAGCTCTGGCGGACTGCGCAGATGAGATCTACAGTGAGATCCAACGGCCAGGAAGGCAGTTCTGCTACGCTCTGTGGAGACGACGGGTATGACAAGACACAGAAAACGTCACGGTTATCCACTGCAACCAGGGAAGACTCCAGTCTGTGATACTTGTACGTACAACTGGACCCTGACCTCCAAGGTCGAGAGAGTGGAACTGCCCCAGTACAATGGCTTTCCCACTTTAAAAACTCTCCCGCCCAGGGTCTGTCATCATCAGACACAATGGACAGTATATATATGTGGCAGATATGTACTTTGAACTTTTGAACTTTGAACACAAGCCTTACTGACGGGAAGCATGAGAGGGAATTTACCCACCATCCGCTTTCACTATCCAGTCATGGTCCTAAATTCATCCTCCTCCAGAAACTCCTTGTCTTCACACCTCCAGACAGAGTCACAGAAAAGAACAGAACTTTGGCCCATCTGGTCCGTGCAGACCACTAGTCCTATCGCCTTGCACCAGGACCATAGCCCTCCATACCCTCCCATCCACGTACCTATCTAAACTTCTCTTAAACATTGAAATCGAGCTCGCAAGCACCACTTGCACTGGCAGCTCATTCCACACTCTCATGACCCTCTGAGTGAAGATCTCTGCTCAAGGGTTATTGTGTTTTAGAAGAAAGAACAGCGAAAGCTAATAACTGGTAAATAGTGATGTAGCTTGTGCTAATGTGGTGTCAGGGAACTGATGACAAAGGCTATTAGAGATATGGAACGCATGAGTGATGACACCAAACCTTACAGAATTTCAGTAATTACTAATGACTAAAGAGAGAAAGTTCAATAATTTGATGGTTCAACATTTAATATCAGAGAACGTATACAGTATACAACCTGAAATTCTTACTCTTCACAGACATCCATGAAACAGAATGAATGAATGACAGAAAAACATAAGAATCACAGAGCCCCCTGCCCCCCGCCACGCACAGACAGCATCAACCCTCCCTCGACAGTCTAGCAGAAAGCATCAGCACTCCCCACCACTCACCTGGCAAGCAACAGCAAGCTCCCATGGTCTACAGTACACTGCTCATCCCAGCAGTTTGTCATCCCTCAGACCCTCTCTCTCACTCACAAGGGAGAGGGAGATATCACTCTTTCCACAAACAGTCGCTGTTTCGATGTTACAGTCTGTTACAGCCTGTAGCATTGCTTTTACTTTGAGCTTCCCCTGACTCGAGAATCAGCAGCAAACTCTCATTCACCATCACGCAGACCTTACCCAACGCACATTGGAACGCGTGACCTTGCCCTACATCAGGAATATATCAGGAATGACAGCTTGACTGCTCGAACCTCAGTGCATCACAATCACTCACAAACTAAAGACGACATCAAGGAAGCTTGTATCAAGAAGCAAGGTACCGGTAAAGACAACTCACAAAAGCAGTGTGGTGTACAGGAACACCTGTGGAGACTGCAACAAGAACTACGTTGGACAGACAGGATGCAAACTCTCAGCTTGATTACGGGAACGCAGATCGGTGTTATGGAGACATGATCCACTGTCGCTGATCTCAGTACATGAAGACCGAGAAGGACACGACCTTAACCAGGACATCGCAGAGCTTCAAGTGCAGGCAAACATGAAGCAGGCACAAGGAATTTTTAAGAAGCATGGTTCTCTTCTGATAACTCTGTAAACAAACATATTGAAATAGACGCCATTTATGAACCTCAAAGAGCCAAAGAATGTGAGCCAATAGAATTCAAAGGTCAACAGAAGGGGTAGCCAATCCGGACGGAGGCATGCAAATGAGGGCCTATATAAATGCGAGCACTCCCAGAGAGAAACGCCAACCACTACACACTGAGGATGTCACCTCGACTGGTGATGAAACATCTGCAAGATAATCGTCAAGCTTGGCGGACATTGCAACATCAAACACCTCAACCGGAGCTACCGATATTCACCACCATCCTAATCACGAATGATGTTGCAGAATGCATCCATTGTTGCTGGATTGACTGTTAGTCCGGTGGATAAACATTTTAGTCTGCAATCAGGACAAGTCAGTTACTTAATTATGTCTTCCTGACACCATCATTCTGCTATCAAACAGATAAATTGGTAATCTTGTCAACTGAGAATTTAAAACCTGTACCATATTAGCTGGACCACTGAAGGACATAGACAGATTCGGAGAATAGGCAAAGAACTGTGGAATACAGTGTAGGGAAGTATATGGTCATGCACTTTGGTAGAAGAAATAAAAGGGTAGACTATTTTCCAAATGGAGACAAAATTTAAAAATTTGAGGTGCAAAGGGATTTGGGTGTCCTTGTGCAGGATTCCCTAAAGGTTATATTTGCAGGTTGAATTAGTGGCGAGGAAGGCACATGCATTCGTCTCAAGAGGACTAGAATATAAAAGCAAGGATGGAAGGCTGAGGCTTTATAAAGCACTGGTGATACCTCAGTTGGAGTACTGTGAGCAGTTTTGGACCACTTAACTTAGAAAGAATGTGCTGACACCACAGGAGGGTTCAAAGGAGGTTCACTAAAAAATGATTCCAGGATTGAATGGCTTGTCATATGAAGAGTGATGGTTCTAGAATTCAGAAGAACCTAATTGAAACCTATCAAGTGATGAAAGGCTTCGAAAGAGTGAAATGGGGAGAGGATGATTCCTGTGGTGGGAGAGTGCAAGAACTGAGGACACAGCCTCGGAGTAGAAGAATGTTCTTTTAGAATGGAGATGAGGAGGAGTTTCTTTCGCCAGAGAGTGGTGACTCTGTGGAATTTGTTGCTACAGTCAGCTGTGGAGGCCAAGTCACTGGGTATATTTAAGGCAGAGGTTGCTAGATTCTTGATTGGTCAGGGAATGAAGGAATACGGAGAGAAGGCAGGAGATTGGGGCTGAGAGGAAAATGGATCAGCCATGATGAAAAGGCGTATCAGACTTAATGGCCCATATCTGTTCCAGTACCTTATGGTCGTAGATCAGCTTTGACATGGCGTGCACAGTTTTTCATAAATCAACCATTATTTCCATCACCAATCCATAGAGCCATAGAAAACTACAGCCCTGTCTGTGACAAGCCATTTAAACTGCCTAGCAGACACAGATATATTATCAACCTTTAAGGGACATTGAGATTAGCAAACACAGGAAAGTCTGCAGAGGCTGGAAATCCAGAGCAGCACACACAAAATACTGGAGGTACACAGCAGGTCAGGCAGCAGTTATGGAGCGGAATAAACTATCAACGTGTCAGGCCGAGACCCTCCCTCAGGACTGAGAGAGAAAGGGGGGGGGGCGGGGGGGGGAAATACCTGAACTAAAAGGTTGGGGGGGGAGAGAGTAGCTGAAAAGTGATAGGTGAATCCAGGTGGATGGGAAAGGTCAAGGCCTGGAGAAGAAAGAACCTGCTAGAAGAGGAAGGTGGACAAGTGGGAAATGAACCTGATCAGGTGACAGATCTCTTGGTGGGAGAACATTTTGGAGGTAATGATCATAACTCTATCTCCTTTACCGTGGTGCTGGAGGGAGATAGGAGCAGACAATTTAGGAAAGCATTTAATTGGGGTGGGGGGGAAATACGATGCTATTAGGCGGGAACTTGGGAACATAAATTGGGAGCAGATGTTCTCAGGGAAATGCACGGCAGAGATGTGACAAATATTCAGGGAACATTTACATGGCGTTCTGCATAGGTATGTTCCAAAGAGACAGGGAAATGATGGTAGGGTAAAAGAACCATGGTGTACAAATGATGTAGTAAATCTAGTTAGGAAGGAAAGAAAAGCTTACGAAAGATTCAAGCAACACACATCAAAGTTGCTGGTGAACGCAGCAGGCCAGGCAGCATCTCTAGGAAGAGGTACAGTCGACGTTTCGGGCCGAGACCCTTCGTCAGGACTAACTGAAGGAAGACCTAGTAGAGATTTGAAAGTGGGAGGGGGAGGGGGAGGTCCAAAATGATAGGAGAAGACAGGAGGGGGAGGGATGGAGCCATTAAATTAGGAGAGCTAGAAGGGGCCGTCAGAAGGCCTTGGTGAGCAGGATTAAGGAAAACCCTAAGGTTGAAGAGGGTTTGTGAAGAGCAAGAGCATGAAGTAATAGCGGAAACCTGTGCGTGGAGCCGGAGGAGGTAGCAGAGGTACTTAATGAATATCTCACTTCAGTATTCACCAGGGAAAAGGACCTTGGCAATTGTGGGGATGAATTACAGTGGACTGAAGTGCTTGAGTGTATAGACATTAAGAAAGAGGATGTGCTGGAGCTTTTGAAAGGTAATAAGTCAGATAAGTCGACAGGGCCGGACATCATATACCTCAAACTGCTGTGGGAAGCGAGGGAAGAGATTGCTGAGCCTCAGGCGACGACCTTTGCATCATCAATAGGGACGGGAGAAGTACCAGAGGATTAGAGGGTTGCAACATTCTTCCCTTGTTCAAGAAAGGGAGTAGAGATAACCCAAGAAATTGTAGTTCTTTACTTCAGTGGTGGGCAAGTTGTTGGAGAAGATCCTGAGAGGCAGGATTTATGAGCATTAGGAAAGACATAATCTGATTAGGGATAGTCAGCATGGCTTTGTTAAGGGCAGGTCATGCCTTACGAACCTGATTGAATTTTTTGAGGATGTAACAAAACACATTGATGAAGGTAGAGCAGTGGATGTAGTGTAAATGGATTTCAGTAAGGCATTTGATAAGGTACCTCATGTGAGACTCATTCAGGAAGTAATGAGGCATGGAATCCAAGGAGACCTTGCTTTGTGGATCCAGAATTGGCTTTCCCACAGAAGGCAAAGGGTCATTGTAGATGGTTCATATTCTGCATGGAGGTCAGTGACCAGTGGTGTTCTACAGGGATCTGTTCTGGCACCTCTCCTCTTGCAATTTTTATAAATAATCTGAATGAGGAAGTTAAGAGTAAGTTTGCTGATGATACAAAATTTGAGGGTGTTGTGGATAGTCCAGAGGGTTGTCAGAGGTTACAGCGGGAGATTGATAGGATGCAGACTGTGTTGAGAAGTGGCAGATGGAGTTCAACCCAGATAAGTTCAGTAGGTCATTTCATTTCATTAGGTCAAAATTGAAGACAGAATACAATATTAATGGTAAGATTCTTGGCAGTGTGGAGGATCTGGTGTGTTGGCATTCATCAACCATGGGATTGAGTTCAAGTGTGGTAATGTTACAGCTATACAAGACCTTGGTCAGTCCCCACTTGGAGTACTGTGTTCAGTTCTGGTCACATCACTACAGGAAGGATATAGATACTATAGAGAGAGTGCAGAGGAGAGTCACAAGGATGTTGCCTGGATTGGAGGGTGTACCTTATGAGAATAGGTTGAGTGAAATTGGCCTTTTCTCCTTGAGAGGTGACCTGATAGAGGTATATAAGGTGATGAGGAGGATTGATCGTGTGGATAGCCAAAGGCTTTTTCTCAGGGTGGAAATGGCTGACATGAGAGGGCATAGTTTTAAGGAGCTTGGAAGTAGGTACAAGGGGGATGTCAGAGGTAAGTTTTTCTCACAGAGAGTGGTGGCTATGTGGAATGCATTGCCTGTAACAGCGGTAGAGGTGGATACAACAGGGTCTTTTAAGAGACTCTTAGATAGGTACATGGAGCTTAGGAAAACAGAGGGCTATGCGGTAGGGAAGTTCTAGTCAGTTTCTAGAGTAGGTTACATGGTCAGCACAACATTGTGGGCCAAAGGGCCTGTAATGTGCTGCAGAAATTTTTAAAAAAGAGGGAAAAAGGAAGGAGGAGGGGCCCCAGGGGGAAGTAATAGGCAGATTAGAAGAAGTGAAAGGTCAGAGAGGGGAATAGAGGAAGTTTGGGAGGGAAATTTGTTCACTGGAAGGAGAAATTGATATTCATGCCACCGGGTTGGAGGATACCCAAAAAGAATATAAGGGGTTTCTCCTCTACCCTGAGGGTGGTCTCATCTTAGTCATGGATCGACACATCGTAACAGAAACGGGAATGGGAATTAAAATGTTTGGCCGTTAGGAAGTCCTGCTTGTGGCAGGTGACGCAGAGGTCCCCTAATTTATGAGGGGTCTCACCACTGTAGGGGAGGCTACATCAGGATCCGAACACACAATAGACAACCCCAGCAGACCTGCAGGTGAAGTGTTGCCTCATGCAGAAGGACCGTTTGTGGCATGAAAAGAAGTGAGGGAAGAGGTGTATGGGAAGGTGTAGCACTTAAACTGCTCACAGAGATAAGTGCCTGGGAGGAGATTAGTGGGAGGGGGAGTGTGATAGATAGGCACATGAACGTGAAGGCGATGGAAGGATATTGACATTGTGTAGGCATAAATGATTAGCTTAGTTGGCTATTGATTGCTAATTTATTTGGTTCAACACAACATCATGGGCCAAAGGCCTGTATCTGTGCTGTTCTGGTCTATGCTCCATGTCTATTACTGCCTGTTACATCCCCCTGGGTCCCCTCCTCCTTCCCTTTCTCCTCTTGTCCACTCTCCTCTCCTATCAAATTCCCTCTTCTCCAGTCCTGACCTTCCCCCCCCCCCCCCCCCCGGCTTCACCTATCACCTTCCAGCTAGCCTCCTTCCCCTCCCCCACCTTTTTTGTGCCACGGACCCCTACCATTAACTGAGGGGTCCGTGGACCTCAGTTGGGAATCTCTGTGAGGAACTGAACAGGTCAGGCAGCATCTGTGGAGAGGAATAACAGAAGAGGTTTTGGGCTGAAACCTTTCATCACGACTGAAAAGGAAGATGGAAAGAAGCCAGGGTCTCAGCCCAAAACATTGACTGTTTATTCCCCTCTATGGACGCTACCTGACCCGCTGAGTTCCTCTGACATTTTGTGTATGTTGCTCAGGATTTCCAGCATCTGTAGAATCTCTCACGTCTATGCTGGAGGAACTCAGCAGGAAAGGAATTGTCTATTTTTTGTGGTGGAAGCTCGCATGTTGTACTTTGACATTTGAGCTCCCTCTCCCCTCGGACTTTCTGCCATGGATGTGCTGCTGCAAACGGTCAGTGTGGAGCATCAACGTGACCTGTCCTGGCTCACCATCAGTCACTGTCTGTAGACTTCAAACTTGTTGATGGTTTAATAGCATTTCAAGGCTGCTGACAATGGGTTTTCAAATTGGAAAATTTGCCTACTGGCCCAGGATAGAGGTTGTTCTGAATATCTCAATCTATGGAAGCTATTGATTTACATCATATTAGGATTGAAGCAAACAAGGTGAATGCAATGGCAGCTGAGAGCCTGTTAGATTTATACACTCCAGTCAAGCTTACATAGAAGTTCTCTCTTGGCAGTCTGCCAGTGTAATCCAGAATATTTCATGACTATTCCTTCAGATATTGGCACGGGAGCTGGTGCAGATACTGCAGAGGTGTGGGAGTAGTCTAACCACTGGCCACTCATCTGTGGCACTCAGTACAGATCAATGATGTGGGTCCTGATGACAAGACCTCATAGATTCACAGAACACCACAGCTTAAGAACTTGCCCTTCAGTCCATCTAGTCCATGCCGAATGGTTATTCTGCCTAGTCCCATCAACCTGCACCCAGACCATAGCCCTCCCATCCATGTACTTATCCAAACTTCTCTAAACTTTGAAATCAAACCTATATCCACCACTTCCACAGGCAGCTCATTCCACACTCTCACCACTCTGAGTAAGAAGTTCCCCCTCAGGTTCCCATTAAACATTTCACCTTTCACTCTCAACCTATGACCTCTATTTTAGTCCCATCCAACTTCAGTGGAAAAAGCCTGTTTGCACTTACCCTATCTATACCTCTCATAATTTTGCATACCTTTATTAAATCTCCTCTCAATCTTCTATATTCCAAGGAATAAAGTCCTAACCTATTCAACCTTGCCCTGTAACTCAGATCCTCAAGTCCCAGCAACATTCTTGTAAATTTTCTCTGTACTTTTCAACCTTACTTACATGCTTCCTGTAGATAGGTGACCAAAATTGCACACAATAATCCAAATTAGGTTTCACCAAGGTCTTAAACAATTTCAACAGGACAACACAACCTCTGTACTCAATACTCTGTTCCATTAAGGTACACAGCCATCAGAGGTACCCCAGAATCACAAGGGAGGCACTACATAGTCAGTCGTGGGAGGGAAAAAAAGAGTACGCAACTATTTTCTTACACTAAAAGCTGAAGGAACTCAACAAGTCAGGCAACACCTATAGTGACCCGCCTCAAAGCATCAACTGTTTAATTCCTTTCCATACACTCTGCCTGACTTGCTGAGTTCCTCCAGCATTTTGTGTGTTCGTTTCTCAACATTTCCAGCATCTCTTGTGTTTAATTAGCTTCACTCGGTGTTTTCCCAAGTTGGCTCCAGAAAGCTCAGTGGTGTAGATGGGTGATGAGGAGATGCGGGAAAGGGAGGCATGTAGAGGATGGGCAGTTCAGATGAGCTGCACTGGGGGCGAGGGCACTTACTGGCAGAAAGAACTATGCAAGACCTTAAAGAGTAAGTAACAGAAATGCCTGAGGAGTTGATGAGACCAGAAAGCCTCGATAGAGTGGATGTGGAGAGGATGTTTCCTATGATGGGAGAGTCTAAGACCAGAGGACACAGCCTCAGAACTGAGGGATGTCCATTGAGAATGGATAAGAGGAGGAATTTCTTTAGCCAAAGAGTGGTAAATGCGTGGAATTCATTGCAACAGGCCGTCTTTGGGTAGAGTTAGGGTAAATTCTTGATTGGCCAGGGTGTGAAGGGATATGGGGAGTAGACAGGAGATTGGGGCTGAGAGGGAAACGGATCAGTCATGATGAAATGGCAGGGCAGGCTCGATGGAGTGATCTTTATTCCAGTGTTGACAGTGGTGGCTACAGGGTAGAGTGAACAGTCTCAGTCATTCAGAACTGCATGAACTCTAAGAGATCATATCAGCCAACCAGATCTGTTCAATGTGAAGACCTATGGCTAACACTCAATAGGCCTCTGTTTTTCACCTGACTGTGAACGTGGTGTCGCCACCCCCCGTGGGCACTGCGATGTGGGAGACACAGACACACAGGACAATCTGGATGTGAAGGATCCCACCTGAGGGTTTCCTCTGTGAGCCCGTTTCCCACTCCCATCCCCCATCCTGACTCTGTACAGAGCAGCGATGTCGAAACTTGACACAAGTGTCAGAACCCAGGCCACTGAGCTGAACCAGTTACTGAGGCCGAAGGTAACTCTGGAGCGAGGTGTTGTTTCTTGCAGATGGTAGTGCATCGGATAGGGTGAGGCATTCTGGAGTTTGGAGCTCGATTCTGGTGCCATTCTCTGTAAATCCTCCCTGTGGAATGCGTGGTGCTCCAGTTTCCTCCCACAGTCTAAAAATGTACCAGGTGGTTTAACTGGCCACTGTAAATTGCCCCATGATTAATCAGTGTTGTGGGGAGTGCTGGGGCAGCATAGCTCAAAAGGCCAGAAGGCCCTCCTCCATACTGTATTGCTGAAAAAATACATTTACATTTGATGCATTTGGGCCCCGTGTCTGAAGAGGGTGGCCAATATTTGCCATCTGATGCTCCGTGTCCCATTCCCTTTAAGAGAAGGGGTGACATGTCTGGTTGGTCCTGCTCTCAGATAAGAACAAGTGACATCTCCCAGCCAATCCCCATTAGGTGACATCTCCCAGCCAATCCCCATTAGGTGACACCTCCCAGCCAATCCCCATTAGGTGACATCTCCCAGCCAATCCCCATTAGGTGACATCTCCGAACCAATCCCCATTAGGTGACATCTCCGAACCAATCCCCATTAGGTGACATCTCCCAGCCAGTCCCCATTAGGTGACATCTCCCAGCCAGTCCCCATTAGGTGACATCTCCCAACCAATCCCCATTAGGTGACATCTCCGAACCAATCCCCATTAGGTGACATCTCCCAGCCAGTCCCCATTAGGTGACATCTCCCAGCCAGTCCCCATTAGGTGACATCTCCCAACCAATCCCCATTAGGTGACATCTCCGAACCAATCCCCATTAGGTGACATCTCCCAGCCAGTCCCCATTAGGTGACATCTCCCAGCCAATCCCCATTAGGTGACATCTCCCAGCTAATCCTCATTAGGTGACATCTCCCAACCAATCTCTGTCTGGTATGGGAAGGGGTGGGTGCTACTACACGGGACCAACGTAAGTCCAAAGACTGTGAACTTATTCAGCTTCATCATGGACACTATCCTCCCCAACATTCAGGACATCTTCAAGGAGCGATGCCTCAAAAAGATGGCATCCATCATTAAGGAACCCCATTACCCAGGTCATGCCTAGTTCTCAGTTCTACCATCAGATTTCTGAATGGCATTGAAGTCATGAACAGTACCTCACTACTTTTTAATTTTTTTTAAATTTTTGCTCTACTTGCTTAATTTAATTTTTTAATATATATACCATAAGATATAGGAGCAGAATTAGTCTGCTTGGCTATTTCATCTTGGCTGATCTATTTTCCCTCTCAGCCCCAGTTTTCTGCCCTCTCTCCCGTACCTCTTCATGCCCTGACTAATCAAGAGTCTATCAACCTCTGCCTTCAGTATACCCAGTGACTTGGTCTCCATAGTCACCAGTGGCAATGAATTCTACAGATTCACCATATATATGTAAATATATGTTTTTTTCTCACCTCTTAAGGGTGGTGTGTATGTGTATTTTTCCTCCATTTCGGGTCCTCTCCCAGAAGCCTGGGAGGTTGAGGGTTCAACACAATATCCTCGCTGTTCCTAGGGTGCGCTCTTCTGGACTGAGATCTCAGATGTTCCCGGGATTTGTTGAAGCCGCTCTCCCAGTCCAGGTGTCACAGTTCCAGGTGCTCCTATCACCACCGGGATTACTCTGGCTTTGACCCTCCACATCCTTTCTATCTGTTCTTTCAAGCCCTGGTATTTCTCCAGCTTCTCATATTCTTTCTTCCTGATATTGCTGTCACTCAGGATTGCTACATCTGTATCATGATTGCTTTCTTCAGTTCCTTGCCCAGTATTACTACATCTGGTCGGTTGGCTCCATGTTGGACCTTGGACGGAACCCTGAATGAATTGTTTGTAGTTTCCAGACCTTAAAGTCATCAGCTTCCAGTTTGTTCCTTGGCCAACATGCTATTGTGGCTGGATACCTGACAACTGGTAAGGCAAATTGGTTGATGTCTCTGATCTTGTTCTTCCCATTCAGCTTGCTTTTTAAGACCTGGCTCGCTCTTTGGAGGTACTTCGATGTTGCAGCCCTCCTGTAGTCCTCATCGTGGCTTCCATGCACCTGCAGGACCCCGAGCACACCCCCCCCCCCCGCAAGTATTTGTAGCTGTCCTGTAACTTAACTCCTTCAGTCTTGCCTCCTTCCACTGCCACGCAGCTGCACGGAACTCCCCATCAGGCACGTGGGGAGTTTGACTGGAGCGGTACACCGGGCACAGCCTAATGCGGCTGTGAGTTCAGGGAGGACGTACAGCTCCCATAAACCTTCCATTGGGTAGAAGGGCAAAATCTCTCTTGATCTTGAATTTCAGCAAGAATACGGACCGCGGAAGTGGAGCCTCACGATCCTTCTGACCTTTTGGGTTTTAAGCAGGAGGTGTCAGAAGAGTTACCACAGGGATAACTGGCTTGTGGCGGCCAAGCGTTCATAGTGACCTCACTTTTTGATCCTTCGATGTCGGCTCTGCCTGTCATTGTGAAGCAGAATTCACCAGAATTCCCCGCTAACGGGGAACGCAAACTGGGCTTAGACCGTCGTGAGACAGGTTAGTTTTACCCTACTGATAAAGTGTTGTTGCGACAGTAATCCTGCTCAGTACGAGAGGAAACGCACACACTGGGGTTCGGACATTAGGTGTATATACTTGACTGAGGAGCCAACTGTGCAAAGCTACCGCCTGCAAGATTATGCCTAAAAGCCCTTAAGTCAGAATTCTGCCTAAGCGCAGTGATACCCTAGCGCCAGGGATCACTGGTTAGCCTCGGGTAACCGGTCACCTCGTACGGCCGGCGAGTAGTGCCGTTACTACTGGCCTGGATCACAGAAGGAAGGGCGCTGCCTCGAAACCTGTTTAGCACACCGAATGTTCATGGGAAACCTAGTGTAAAATATTCACAGATGACTATATATAATGTTTTTTTCTCTATTATTATGTACAGGTATAGCTTTGTACCACCGCCACAAAAACAAAAAAAATTGTGACATATGCTGGTGATATTAAATCTGACTCTGATTTGGTGACACCTCCCAGCCAATGCCCATTACAGTTTCCTAACTCTTGTGAACATTGATTGTGTGTGGTGCAAGGGACAATGCCTCAGATCAGGGTGTGACCTCCCTGGGGAAGGAGTGTTTGCTGGGAGATATGGAAGGAATGCAGGGGCTGGACTAACTACAAGAAGCCAGTGAGAGAAACGAGCTTCTCCTTTGCTCCGTTCTGTATTCGGCAGTCACAGTCTGTGTGAGATCGGAGATGCATTGTGTCTATTCTCTGCAGAAAGAGCCTTGAGGTCCGTTCAATAATTCAGATGGTTCTGGTGTGTAGCCACTCTGCACTCATCATATACCTTCACATCCCAATATTTCTTTCACCACCTATCAGTGGGGCCCCTTTGTTCCTTGATGCAGTGTTTGATGTTATTGCTATCGTCATGGCGATGAATATTGGAGCATTTATGTTGCTGAACTACACGTTGAGAAGGAAGTCATTCTCATCTGCTCACGTGCTGGGTTCTCTGTGGCAAGCAGTCTCCACCTGCTTGGTTAGTGGTACACAACAGCAGCAGAGGAAGGCCATTCGGCCCCTCAGACCTGGCTGTCCCTTCAGAGGAAAAATTAAAGATCTCAGGATGCCCATGTGATCGGTTGGACTGTCACATGATTCAGAGGTGATCACATGATCTGTGGGATGTCCGCAAGGTCCATGTTCTATGAGTTAGTTTGAGGGTGTGTATGTGTGTGTGTGTGTGTGTCTTTTTCCTGATTATCTTGGAGTATACATTTGTTTAACTTCCCTCCAGCCACACCTCTCCTCCTTTTTCCTACCCTCCACTTCCGTCCTGGTACCCACCCTCCACTCTCCTGATACCCTCTCCCCTCCCTGCAATCTCAGTCTCAGAGGCTGACATCAGGCTGTCGGGTGAAACCTTGCAAGGCTACAGGGCCCGCTGGAGTACCTCATGGGGCTCTGAAAACCTGAGTCAATCAACCAGTGGGAGTATTCAGAGACATTTTCAAGCTCAGTGCTATGGTCAGGAGTTCCCACCTGCTGAAGTGCAACAATTATACCAGTGCCCTAGGACAACAGGGTGCTCTACCTTGATGAGTATTGTCCAGTAGCACTCACATCTATGGTGATGAGGTGCTTTGAGATGTTGGTTATGGCTTGAACTTCCTGCTGTCTCAGCAAGGACCTGGATCCACTGCAGTTTGCCTATCACCACAATGGGTCTGCCGTGGATGCAATCTCACTGGCTCGTCACGCAGCCCTGGACAATACAGATACCTACGTCAGGATGCTGTTTATTAATTACGGCTTGGTGTTTAATACAATCATTCCAACAATTCTGATTAAAAAGCTCCAGAACCTAGTCGTCTGTACCTCCCTTTGCAACTGGATCCTCAGCTTCCTAACTGGAAGACCACAGACTGTGCGAATTGGCGATAACATATCCTCCTCACTGACAATCAACACTGATGCCCTCAGGGGCGTGTGTTTAGCCCACTGCTCTACTCTCTCTATACCCATGACTGTGTGGCTCAAATAAATTTGCTGACAATATAACCATTGTTAGCAGAATTTCAAATGGTGCTAAGAGGCCGTACAGGAGCAGGATATTTCAGCTAGTTGAGTGGTGTCACAGCAGCAGCCTTGCACTCAATGTCAGTAAGGCCAAAGGATAAGACGAGGGAACACACACAGACCAGTCCTTATAGAGGGATCAGAAGTGGAGAGAGTGAGCAATTTCAAGCTCCTGGGTTTCAATATCTCTGAGGATCTAATCTGATCCCAACATACTGATGTAACTACAAAGAAGGCAAGACGGTGGCTACATTTCATTAGGAGTTTGAGAAGATTTGGTTTGTCACCTAAAACACTTAAATTTCTACAGATGTACTGTGGAGAGCTTTCTAACTGGGTGCATCACCGTCTGGTATGCAGGAGGCTACGGCACAGGATCAAAGTAAACTGCAGGTGGTTGTAAATTTAGTCAGCTCCATCACTAGTCTTTGTAGTATCCAGGACATCCTCAAGAAATGATGCCTCAAAAAGGCAGCGTCCATCATTAAGGATCCCCATCACCCAGAATAAGGAAAGGGAAAAAAAGTTTATGAGAGAAAGCTGGCAGGGAACATAAAAACTGACTGTAAAAGCTTTTATAGATATGTGAAAAGAAAAAGATTGGTTAAGACAAATGTAGGTCCCCTACAGACAGAAACAGGTGAATTGATTATGGGGAGCAAGGACATGGCAGACCAATTTAATAACTGCTTTGGTTCTGTCTTCACTAATGAGGACATAAATAATCTTCTGGAAATAGTAGGGGACGGAGGGTCCAGTGAGATAGAGGAACTGAGGGAAATACATGTTAGTAGGGAAGTGGTGTTAGGTAAATTGAAGGGATTGAAGGCAGATAAATCCCCAGGGCCAGATGGTTTGCATCCCAGAGTGCTTAATGAAGTAGCCCAAGAAATAGTGGACGCATTAGTGATAATTTTTCAAAACTCTTTAGATTCTGGATTGGTTCCTGAGGACTGGAGGGTAGCTAATGTAACCCCACTTTTTAAAAAAGGAGGGAGAGAGAAACCAGGGAATAATAGACCAGTAAGCCTGACATCGGTGGTGGGGAAACTGCTAGAGTCAGTTGTCAAAGATGTGATAACAGCACATTTGGAAAGCGGTGAGATCATCAGACAAAGTCAGCATGGATTTGTGAAAGGAAAATCATGTCTGACGAATCTCATAGAATTTTTTGAGGATGTAACTAGTAGAGTGGATAGGGGAGAACCAGTGGATGTGGTATATTTGGATTTTCAAAAGGTTTTTGACAAGGTCCCAGACAGGAGATTAGTATGCAAACTTAAAACACACGGTATTGGGAGTATCGTATTGATGTGGATAGAGAATTGGTTGGCAGACAGGAAGCAACGAGTGGGAATAAACGGGACCTTTTCAGAATGGCAGGCAGTGAGTAGTGGGGTACCACAAGGCTCAGTGCTGGGACCCCAGTTGTTTACAATATATATTAATGACTTGGATGAGGGAATTAAATGCAGCATCTCCAAGTTTGCGGATGACACAAAGCTGGGCGGCAGTGTTAGCTGTGAGGAGGATGCTAAGAGGATGCAGGGTGACTTGGATAGGTTGGGTGAGTGGCAAATTCATGGCAGATGCAATTTAATGTGGATAAATGTGAAGTTATTCACTTTGGTGGCAAAAATAGGAAAACAGATTATTATCTGAATGGTGGCCGATTAGGAAAAGGGGAGGTGCAACGAGACCTGGGTGTCATTGTACACCAGTCATTGAAAGTGGGCATGCAGGTACAGTAGGCAGTGAAAAAGGCGAATGGTATGCTGCCATTTATAGCAAGAGGATTTGAGTACAGGAGCAGGGAGGTACTACTGCAGTTGTACAAGGCCTTGGTGAGACCACACCTAGAGTATCGTGTGCAGTTTTGGTCCCCTAATCTGAGGAAAGACATTCTTGCCATAGAAGGAGTACAAAGGTTCACCAGATTGATTCCTGGGATGGCAGGACTTTCATATGATGAAAGACTGGATCGACTAGGCTTATACTCTCTGGAATTTAGAAGATTGAGGGGGGATCTTATTGAAACGTATAAAATTCTAAAGGGATTGGACAGGCTAGATGCAGGAAGATTGTTCCCAATGTTGGGGAAGTCCAGAATGAGGGGTCACAGTTTGAGGATAAAGGGGAAGCCTTTTAGGACCGAGATAAGGAAAAACTATTTCACACAGAGATAACACAAAATAATCTGCAGATGCTGTTGTAAAGGAACACTCACAATGCGCTGGAGGAACTCAGCAGGTCAGTCAGTCAGCATTAGCATCAGTCCTGACGAAGGATTTTGGCCCGAAACGTCGACTAATCTTTTCAACTGATTCTGACTGACCTGCTGAGTTCCTCCAGCGCATTGTGAGTGTTCCTTCACACAGAGAGTGGTGAATCTGTGGAATTCCCTGCCACAGGAAACAGTTGAGGCCAGTTCATTGGCTATATTTAAGAGGGAGTTAGCTAAGGCCCTTGTAGCTAAAGGGATCAGGGGGTATGGAGAGAAGACAGGTATAGGGTTCTGAGTTGGATGATCAGCCATGATCGCACTGAATGGCAGCGCAGGCTCAAAGGGCCGAATGGCCTACTCCTGCACCTATTTTCTATGTTTCTATGTTTCTTCTCATTGCTACCATCAGGAAGGAGGAACAGAAGCCTGAAGGCACACACTCAACAATTCAGGAACAGCTTCTTCCCCTCTGCCACCCGATTATTCCCGTGAACTTTCTGTAGCTTATTTCAACCCTGTGCAGAGGTACCTAACCTAATGGCGATGCAGCCAGTCAAAATGCTCTCCATGGTCAGTATAAACCATGGGTTATGGTCTAACCCTAACCCTAAGTATAGAGAGACAGCAGGAGGCATAATGTTAGCAAAGATGTTTAATGTACAGCAACCGTGCCATTTAGCCCCTTTACCTATGAAGCAAACTAGATGCTCATTAGGATCATTTCTCTTGCGATCACAAGACCCTGTTGGCATTGATAGTGTCAGAAGCTTTTGGCCTGTTTCCCTTGTTTGGTGGCGTGACAGGCAGCATGAGAGCTGTGTAGCCTCAGTTGTAGCAGGAACTAGAGCTTAAGCCATGGGCTTGCCTGCTGCTTCAGTCCAGGAGAGAGACGTCAGAGGCGGTATAGTGTGGCATCCCTTCTTGTTTTGGGGCTGGCCTCTCCTGTTGGTGCTGCCTCCCAGTGTTCAATCAGTGGAATGACAGGCTGGATTGCAGTGGCTGTACAATCAATTTGCGGGACATGTCACTCAAGGTCTTGGACTAAACAATATATGTATTTTTTTGTACGACTATATTTTGTTGCTCACTATTTTGAATGTGCTGTGTATGTTTTGCAATTTGGCTCCAGGGGAACGCTGTTTTGTTTGGCCGTATTCATGACTGGTTGAATGAACTGTGTGCATCAAGTGAGAGTCTACATCACGTAGCAAAGTCCAAAGTTCAAAGTAAAATTATTTTAAAGTACATGCACGTTACCATATACAATCCTGAGATTCATTTTCTTACAGACATGTTCAAGAAAAATAAAGAAACACGTTTGATTTGATGAAAAATGATGGATAAACAAACACTGACAAAAAAAACTTAGAAGACAATATGGGCAAAAAATAATACTGAGAGCGTGCCTTGTAAGGAGTCCTTGAAAGAGAGATGCCAACACATTTGGGCTTTCAAATAATCAACCAAAATAACGGGGACAAATTTTACATTATAATCATTGCAATAGAAGATAAACCAGACCCGATGAAAGCAAGAATGTTATTGTATTTTCTTTGCCATAAGGGCAGACAATTATAACGTGCATCAAGCTCTCAAATGAGACTCCAGAGAATGTGTTGAGCACAGCACAGGCAGTTTCCACCCTACCTGTGAATGAAATATTTGATCGTTATGCTCTCCTTCCTGACAACCTGGGGTGAGGAGAAGAGTTTGAGGTTTGCTGAAGATCGTTAGCAGGTAATACCAGATCCACCGATCTGATGAACTCAGTTATCAGAAATCAGATTATTTGTGGAGTGGGAAAGCAGCTGAGGGACAGTTTGCAGTGTGAAATGAATGCAGTTTAGCCATTTACAGACACACAGCACTGTAGAGTTGTCTGTGGTCAGGATGGCCAAGGGCAGGAAATCATCACGATGAAGTGCGAGAGCAGGGAGAGTTCAGCTGGGGTTTTTTAGTTGTTTTGGCTATTGTGGACAGTGTGTGTGTGTGTGTGTGTGTGTGTGTGTGTGTGTGTGTGTTTTGTGTGTGTGTTTGTGTGTGCGCGCGTGTTTGTGTGTGTGCGCGTGTTTGTGTGTGTGTTTTTGTGTGTGTGTGTGTGTGGTGTGTGTGTTTGTGTGTGTGTGTGGTGTGTGTGTGGTGTGTATGTGTGTTTGTGTGTGTGTGGTGTGTGTGTGTTTGTGTGTGTGTGGTGTGTGTGTTTGTTTGTGTATATGTTTTTGTGTGTGTGTGTGGTGTGTGCACGTGCAATGCATGTGCACGTACATCTGTGTGTGCATGCGTGTAAATGTGTGTGTGCACATGTGCATGTGTATGTGTTTATGAGTGCACGTATGTAAGTGTATGTGTGTGTGTTTGTGTGTGCGTGCACACAATGCATGTGTGTGAGTGCACGTACATCTGTGTGGGTGTGTGTGTGCATGTGTGTATATATGTGTGTGGGTACATGTGCGTGTGTATGTGACTATCTGTGCATGTACTGTATGTAAGTGTGTGTGTGCACGCAAAAGGGCACACGTGAGTGCATTAGATCAGCGGTCCCCAACCACCAGGCCACAAAGCATGTGCTACCGGGCCGTGAGGAAACAATATGAGTCAGCTGCAACTTTTCTCATTCCCTGTCAATTGAACATAGGGTTGCCAACTGTCCCGTATTTGCTGGGACATCCTGTATATTGGGCTAAATTGGTTTGTCCCATATGGGGCCGCCCTTGTCCCATATTTCCCCCGCTAAGGTAGAGCGTTCCTATGAAACCTTTCGTGCCAAAATGGCGTAAAGCGAAGAAGAATTTACCATTAATTTATACGGGAAAAATTTTTGAGCGTTCCCAGACCCAAAAAATAACCTAACAAATCATAACAAATAACACATAAAACCGAAAATAAATAACACTAACATATAGTAAAAGCAGGAATGATATGATAAATACACAGCCTATATAAAGTAGAAATAATGTATGTACAGTATAGTCGGGAAGATGAAAGCAAAACCGATTTGTGGGGAAAAAATTCGGCACGTACGCGCATGCGCACACAGGTGCCTGCGCAAGGCTTCATGGTCATAGCAGTCTTTCCTGGGGTAAAGTGTCCTGGGATTTGACTGCTACTTTTGTCCCTTATTTTGGAGTGAGAAAGTTGGCAACCCTAACTGTAAAAGACATGTTCAGGTAAGTTTAACCCTACTTGGACCCCACCCCCCGCCCCCCCGGTCAGTCGGTCCGCAAGAATATTGTCAATATTAAACCGGTCTGCGGTGCAAAAATGTTGGGGACCCCTGCATTAGATGAACAAACCATGATGTCAAATTTGGAGGTGAAGTATGGGGTTAATGGCATGATTCTTAATGGTATAGAGGAACAGGGTGTTCTTGGGGTCTATGTCCATAAATCTCTCAAAATTACCCAGCAAGATGATAGGGTTGTTAAGAAGGTGTACAGTGAGTTGGCCTTCATTAGTTGGGGGACTGAGTTCACGAGGTAACGTTGCAGCTCTATAAAACCTTGATTAGACCAGACTTGGTTGTGTTTGGCTCTGGTCACCTCATTATGGAAAGGATGTGGAAGCTTTAGAGAGGGCGCAGAGGGGATTTACCAGGATACTGCCCGGACTAGAAGGCATGTCTTCTGAGGAGAGAGTGACCGAGATAGGGCTGTTTGCTTTGAAATGAAGAAGAGTGAGAGGTAACCTAATCGGGGTGTGCAAGATGATAAGAGGTAAGATCAAGTGGACAGCCAGAGGGTTTTTGCCACGGTGTCAGTGGCTAGTACAAGGGAGCATGACTTTAAGGTGACTGGAGGAAAGTATAGTGGGGGATGTTAGATGCAAGTTTATTACACAGAGTGTGATGAGTCTGTGGAAACCAGTGTCAGGGGTGTGGTGGAGGCAGATACATTAGGGATATTTAAAATACTCACAAATAAGCACATGGATGATAACAAAAATGGAGGAATATGTGGGAAGGAAGGGTTAGATTGCTCTTAGAGTAATTTAAAAAATCATGCTAGGCTGTGTTCTATAAGAGGGGGTGACAGGCCTCTGGAGCTGAGGAGATGAGACAGACGATCGGATTCCGAACACACTGTACCGAGTGACAAATGAGGTCAGTTCTCCAGAAGGAACACGGAGTACATGTTTCTCACCTCAGGTGAACAGCAGCCTCTCAGTCTGACATGGGAGCAGTGTGTAATATCTCCCAGAGCAAACCATCAATCTGCAAGCACAGATATCAAAGCAACAGGCCATGCTGTCGAAGATCAGCAACAGGACGTCGCTGAAGGCAGTGTGGACAGTCATCCCAAAGACAAGTCAGGGAAGTCTATTAAAGTACGCCAGGGCCAGAGCAATTTCACTCCTCTACCTGGAAGTGCCACGCAGTAGATGGGATTGATGGAGGCACACCATCATTATCATTATGTGTTATGTTACATGACATGAGCAATCATGGTCCAGGACCATGATTGTTCTTGGCAAATTTTTATACAGAAGTGGTTTGTCATTGTCTGCTCCTGGGCAGTATCTTTATAAGACAGGTGACCCCAGCCATTATCAACACTCTTCAGAGATTGTCTGCCTGGCGTCAGTGGTTGCATAACCAGGACCTACGGCCATCCACCACCTGCTGAAAACATTGAACAATACAGCACAGGAACAGACTATTCATCCCACAATGTTGTGCTGTACCAGCTAAAAAGCAAATCAAAAGCACACAAACACAAATCCCTCCTATCTACACCATGTCCATATCCCTCCATCTTCCTTACATCCATGTCCCTATCTAAACATCTCTTAAAAGCCTCTAATGTATTTGCCTCAACCACCACCCCAGGCAGCGCATTCCAGGCATCATGTGACCCTGATCGGGGTGAGGGAGAGGTTTGGGGGGGCTAAGCAGGTACTACATCTTCCCCAAGGATAACCTGCAGGCTAGCAGAAGGAAGGAATGCCTTACACCTCATTTGCTAGAGACATATCTCTACCCCGCCACCCATGACTGCTGAAATAATACCAGAAGTCATTCAGCCCATAGAACTGCTCCTCCATTCAATTACGGTTGATTTATTTTTGCTCTGACTATGATCTGGATTCTTTGGTACGATAAGATGGTCTCTTGACCTCACAATGTGCCTCGTAATGATCTTGTATGTTATATTTACCTGCACTGCACTTTCTCTGTAGCTGTTACACTTTATTCTGCATTCTGTTATTGTTTTACCTTGTTCTACCTCAATGAACAATGTAATGACCCAATCTGTGTGAACAGTACGCAAGACAAGCTTCTTAGTGTATCTTGGTACCATAAGATAATAAGACCTTAAGATATATGAGCAGAATTAGGCTATTTGGCCCTTTAAGTCTGCTCCGCCATTTCATCATGGCTGATCCATTTTTCTTCTGAGCGCCTATTTTCCGCCTTCTCCCTCTATCCCTTCATAACAGAACGAATCAAGAATCTATCAACCTCTGCCTTAAATATGCCCAATGAAACATTCAACATTCAACCAGTTGTAATTCCAAAACTCCTTGCCCTACTCTGCTGTGCAACAGATCCAGTCGTGGTGCCAGCGATCTGGAAGCCGCTGTCATTTTCTCTCCAGAGGCCATTCCACTCTTCCAACACAGTATTATTTCTTTGAGGGGGACAACTGCAGGACTCCCCTGCTCTCCCTCTTATCTGCCTGACTGAACCTTTGATGGGACGGCTTGCCTGAAAGACCTCTCTATAACCCTTTCTGCCTCCTAAATGTTCCTCCTCCTCCTCACCCAGTTAGAGCAGCTATGATCAGATATGAATGGTGGGGCAGATTTGAGGGGTGCTGTTGTCTTCGCACATTTTCTGTATCTGCACATAGTTCTATAGATCCCATTACAGTCCAAGACACAGGGCTTGTTTGGGGTTTTCTTTCCAATGAGTTCCCTATCTGTGAAACTCCAGACTGGTAAACCCATACAGTGAGAATCATTTGGTTGTCTGACCACAGATTTACTCTTCTCCTTCTCAAAGACCAATCAATCTGTGTAGAATAGGTTCTTGAGCAGTATGCGAAGAAAAGGCAGAAGAATGAGGTTGAGAAGGATAATAAATCAGCCATGATGGAATAGCAGAGCAGGCTCATTGGACTGAATGGCATAAGCCTGCTCCTATATCTTATGGCCTAACACAGAACAAGAGCTGACCTTAACCCACCACGTCTGTGCCTAACATGATGCCAATTTAAACTGCATATCTGCTGCCTCTGGTCCATATCCTTCCATTACCTACCTGTCCAGGTGTCTGTTAACAGCCTCTTAAACTTTCTTATCATATCTGCTTTCCCCATCCCTCTGGCAGTGCATTTCAGACACATAACACTCTGTGTAAGAAACATGCCACATAAGTCTTCCAAGATTCATAGAACTTCTGAGATGCCACCCATCCAACCAGCATCCTCTTTGACCTTCTACCATCCAATATAGAAAAACAAGAACGGTCCGGGTAGGAAACAGTTTCTTCCCTTAGGCCATCAGGGTTCTGAACTCCCTGCCACATCACATTCGAAATGTCACTGGATAACTTGTACTGTACCCTGCAATATTTAGTTTACACACTTTACTTTGTTTATCTACGCGTAACTCATTTTGAGATTTTATCCTCCTTTCCAAAGTTATTGTGTGTTCTGTGTACTACTGTGCTTTGTACCCTGGTTCAGAGAAATGTTGTCTTGTTTGGTTGTATACATTCACTTGATTTGATGTCATCTAAAACTTTGAAAATCTTCTATAGGTGCACAGTGGAGAGTATTCTGACTGGATGCACCACGGCTTGGTATGGAAACACCAATGTCCAAGAATAGAAATGCCTGCAAAAAGTGCTGGATATAACCCAGTCTACCACAGGAAAGTCCCCTCCCCACCAATGAGTACATCTATGAGACGTACTACCATAAGAAAGCAGCAGCCATCATTAAGGAGCCTCACAATCCTGGGCAAGCTGTCTTCTCACTGTCGCCATCAGGACGAAGGTACAAGAGCCTCAGGTCCCTCACCATCAGGTTCAGGAACAGTTATTACCCCACAACCATCAGGCTCCTGAACCAGCGTGGTTAACTTCAGTCACCACAATGAGCCTTAGGTCCCACACCACCAGGTTCAGGAACAGTTATTACCCCACAACCATCAGGCTCCTGAACCAGTGTGGATAACTTCACTCACCACAATGAGCCTCAGGTCCCACACCACCAGGTTCAGGAACAGTTATTACCCCACAACCATCGGGCTCCTGAACCAGTGTGGATAACCTCACTCACCACAATGAGCCTCAGGTCCCACACCACCAGGTTCAGGAACAGTTATTACCCCACAACCATGAGGCTCCTGAACCAGTGTGGATAACTTCACTCACCACAATGAGCCTCAGGTCCCACACCACCAGGTTCAGGAACAGTTATTACCCCACAACCATCAGGCTCCTGAACCAGTGTGGATAACTTCACTCACCACAATGAGCCTCGGGTCCCACACCACCAGGTTCAGGAACAGTTATTACCCTACAAACCATCAGGCTCCTGAACCAGTGTGGATAACTTCACTCACCACAATGAGCCTCAGGTCCCACACCACCAGGTTCAGGAACAGTTATTACCCCACAACCATCAGGCTCCTGAACCAGTGTGGATAACTTCACTCACCACAATGAGCCTCAGGTCCCACACCACCAGGTTCAGGAACAGTTATTACCCCACAACCATCAGGCTCCTGAACCAGTGTGGATAACCTCACTCACCACAATGAGCCTCAGGTCCCACACCACCAGGTTCAGGAACAGTTATTACCCCACAACCATCAGGCTCCTGAACCAGTGTGGATAACTTCACTCACCTCAACACTGAACTGATCTCTGAACACAACTTATGGACTTTCAAGGACTTTGCGACTCATGATTTCAGTATTATTTATTTACTTATAGATTAATTATTATTCATTGATTCTATTTTGTATTTGCAGTTTGTCTTCTTTTGCCTTTTGATTGTTTGTCAGTCTTTGTGTATAGTTTTTCATTGATTCTATTGTATTTCTTCATTCTACTGTAAGTACCTGTGTTGCAGTGTGCCAGCTACATGGTGCGCTGTGACAAGAAAGCAATATCCATCATCAGCAACTCCCACCACCCAGGACATCCTCCCTTCTCACTGCTACCATCAGTAAGGAGGTACAGGAACTTCAGGACATGAACCATCAGGTTCAGAAACAGATACTATCGCTCAACCATCAGGCTATGGAACCAAAAGGGATAACTTCACTCAACATCACTTGTCCATCACTGAACTGTTCCCATAACCTATGGTCTCACTTTCAAGGACTCTTTATCTCATATTCTCGATATTTATTCCTTATTTATTTATTTATTGTTCTTTCTTTTTTTTCTTTGTATTTGCACAGTTTGTTGTCTTTTGCATACTGGTTGTCCACCCCCACTGGTGTGGTCTTTCATTGATTCTATTATGGCTATTGGATTTATTGAGTATGCCCACAAGAAAATGAATCTCAGGGTTATTTATGGTGACATATATGTACGTTGATAGTAAAGTTACTTTGAACTTACAATGACTCCTCTTCAGATGTAGCACCAACACAGTACAAAAAAAAATTATCAAGGCAAGGAGCAGAGGAGCTCAAAGTCTGAAAATTTGCCATCATAGTATGTTTGTCCCGTTGGAGATCTACTCCAGAGCTGTGCTGGCACTTTGCATTTCTGGAGAACTAACCCCCTCCATCTCCACCCCACCGATATAGATTTATCAGTGCGTTCCGGACACACGTGACTTCACTCAGGACCAGGAAGAAATGGACTTGGGAAATAATTCATAAACTCTGTAGCTCGGGTGATCGACGGTTACGTTGAGCTGTTCTCTGATCTTGACAATTCACTTGCAAACATTTCATCACCATTTGAGGAGACATCGTCAGAGTGCTGTTAATTGTGATATGTCTTCCAATTGCTTGATCTTTACATACTCATCAATCATTACGGAAACTCAGTTGTGATCTTGGGAAGGGACTTCATCACTGATCGTTTGTGTGGCGAACTCTGTGCCTTGTGGTCTGGAATTTTGCCCGTATCGGCTCATAAATAGGATCAGGGTCAACATGTTTGTTTACAGAATTGTTCAAGGAAAACCCACACTCCTGGAATTCTCTTACACACCGCATGTTTTCTTGCGCCCCAACTTTCACTGATGCCCACCCGAGTTTGTGCCCCTTTCATCTCCACCCATGAAGGTCGAAAGGGGCAGAAATTCGAGTGGGCATCAGTGAAAGCTGTGGTGCAAGCAAACATGCTGCATGCAAGAGAATTCTTAGAAGTGTGGTTTTCCGCAAATAATTCTGTAAACAGACATGTAAACTTCGATCCTACTTAAGAGTTGATGTGGGCAAAATTCCAGACCAGAACACAATAAGTTCGCCATACAACAAATCAGCATTGGGATTTCCTCCCCACATCACAACTGAGCTTCTGTAATGATAATCAATCAGCCGATTGATAAGGCCAAGCATTTGGAGCACATAGCACAATTAACAGCGCACTGATGATGTCTCCTCATATGGTGATGAAACATTTGCTAGTAAATTGCCAAGACTGGAGAACAATTCAACCCAACTAGAGATGAACTTTGACATAAAGACCTGTTCGTCATGTCCATGGTCTCTGAGAGGGCACAAAGTTACATGTAACTTGAAGACGATACAACTATCCATCATTCAGAAATTTGGAAGTTGAAATCTGCACAAAATGAAAACATGGCCCAACCAATTCATCAGCAGAACCTTCATTACTGTTGGGATATCGTCCGACCAAAAAAGAATCAGTTTCAAAGCACTATTTCAGACCCTAAGTAATGATGGCTCTTGCTGATTAATGTAGAACTTTCAAAACATTTATTAAATTCTGACAGTCCAATATTCTGCCTCTTGGAGAAGGCAGTATGAATGATTTAAAAACATGCTGAAGTTTTCATGAGGACGAAGAATGAATTAGTCTTTCTCACAAGGAACAGTGAAATGTCAGCTCCTATCAGGTGGACTCAACGTATGCTTGAGGTAAATATTAATGACTCTGAGCAGTTTCTGTCCTGGTTCAGGGAGGGATAAGGGCTGCAGACACTGAGAAGTGGTGATGCAAGGAGTGCACCTTCTCCAAATACACGAGGACAAAATGTCTCGGAAGCATCACGATGACTAGCCCACAATGCCCCCAGCCTAGGGGAAAGGAAACCCTCACTGATGAAGGCTTTTGGGAAACTTAGGGCTGAAGTTCTTCTCCAGCACATTAGACTTTCCACATATAGTGTGACTTGGGAGTCCCTAAAGGTTAAATTGTAGGTTGAGTCAGTGGCGAGAAAGGCAAAAGTAATGTTAGGTAAAAGCAATATTGAATATTGAAAGGCCTGGATAGAGTGGACTTTGAGAGACAGTTTCCTAGAGTGGGAGGAATCTAGGACTTGACCATAGGAAATACCCTCTCCATATCTACTCCATCTAGGCATTTCATGATTCTTCTAAAATGCAATGAATACAGTCCCAGAGTCATCAAACGCTCCTCATACACTAACTTTTTCATTCCTGCTTTCATTTTTGTGAGCCTCCTCTGGGCCATCTCTTTGTAAAGAAGGCTTTTGGCGTCCTGGCATTCATAAATCAAGGTATTGAGTATAGAAGTTGGGATGTTATGAGGAGGTTGTTTAAGACATTGGTGAGGCCAAATTTGGAGTATTGTGTACAGTTCTTGTCACCTAATTATAGGAAGGATATCAGTAAGATTGAAAGAGTGCAGAGAAGATTTACTAGGATGTTGCCGGGTCTTCAGGAGTTGAGTTACAGGGAAAGATTGAACAGGTTAGGACTTTATTCCTTGGAGTGTAGAAGAATGAGGGGAGATTTGATAGAGGTTTACAAAATTATGAGGGGTATGGACAGAGTAAATGTGAATAGGCTCTTTCCACTTAGATTAGGAGAGATAAATACGAGAGGACATGGCTTTAGGGTGAAAGGGGAAAGGTTTAGGGGGAACATTAGGGGGAACTTCTTAACAGAGAGTGGTGGGAGTGTGGAATGAGCTGCCATCTGACGTGGTAAGTGTGGGCTCACTCTTAAGTTTCAAGAATAAATTGGATAGGTACATGGATAGGAGAGGTCTGGAGGGTTATGGACTGGATGCAGGTCAATGGGACTAGCGGAATAATGTTTTGGCACAGACTAGAAGGGCTGAATGGCCTATTTTCTGTGCTGTAGTGTTCTATGGATCTATGGTTCTCATACCAGTTCAACGTTTCTTATATAATGGCCCAGAACTACTCACAATACTCTAAGTACAGTGCTTTTCTATGAACACCTTAAAATTAATCTCCCTGGTATTTCACATCAAAGTTGCTGGTGAACGCAGCAGGCCAGGCAGCATCTCTAGGAAGAGGTACAGTCGGCATTTCAGGCCGAGATCCTTCGTCAGGACGAAGGGTCTCGGCCTGAAACGTCGAATGTACCTCTTCCTAGAGATGCTGCCTGGCCTGCTGCGTCCACCAGCAACTTTGATGTGTGTTGCTTGAATTTCCAGCATCTGCAGAATTCCTGTTGTCTCCCTGGTATTTGCCATTTCTTTGGAATGATTTGCCCCTAGGGCAAAGTCTCTGGTTGTCTATTTGATCTGTGCTTCTTATCATCTTGTACACCACTTTCAAGTCACCTCTCGTCCTCCTTTGCTTCAAAGAGAAAAGATCTAGCTTGCTCATTAGTTCCTCATGAAACATGCTCTCTAATCCAAGCTGTTTCCTACAAATTTTCTCCACGCCTTCCCTGATGCCGTGTGGCTTTCTAAAGATTTCATACTCTCTCTATTCCCACAAACTCAAGTGAAGATGTTAAATTCCCACACGCAGAACAGGAAATCCAGAGGAAAATCCCATGGTCCATTGTACAGGAGCATGCTGGGAGTTCAATATTGCTAACTCAGACCAGGAATTTGACTTCATCGCCCATATGGCAAGAGCTTCCCAAGACCTGAAGCGCCGACTGTTTATTCATTTCCATGGATGCTGTCTGATCTGCTGAGTTGCTCCAGCATCTTGTGTGTGTTGCTCAAGAAGGTTATCAAAATAAGTCACGACTTATCCACTCATAGCACTCATATCCCTAAAAGCCAAAGAAATGTGAGCCAATAGAATTCAAAGGTCAACCGGAGGGGTAGTCAATCTGTACTGAGGCAAGCAAATGGGGGCCTATATAAACGTGAGCACTCCCAGACTGAAACACCAACAGCTGTGCACTGGGGATGTTTCCTCGACTGGAGATGAAACATCTGCAAGCTAATCGCCAAGCTCAGCGAGCACCACAGCATCAAACTCATATCCTTTCTTATTCATTACTAGGCCTCTGGATCGTGGATTGAGAGAGCAAAGTATGAATTAAGATCTCAGCAATTTCTTGGGTCTTACAGATCTTGTGATGTAAGGTTAGGGTGTCCTCGCAGTGATCTAGAAGACATTATCTATTCCCAGTGATCAGAGTCACCTGAGGGTCCATCACCTGAGTAACAAATCCCTGAGAGATGTTACCTGGGATACGGTCACCTGACTGTCAGTCACCTGGGAAACAGACACCTGAGAGACGTTACCTTGGACACAGTCACTTTAGTGTCCATCACCTGGGAAACAGACATGTTCCAGAGGAAATGGATTTCTGAGGGACTGTTGCCTTTGAAAGCATCGACACCAGGGCATGCATCAGCTGCTCAGTGTATTACCAGCAACAGTCTGTATACAGTATGCACTGTGAGCCTCAAGCCTTCCTCCTCTGAGAAATAATCAGGCCCGTCTTCCTCTGCCTACCTGAATGCATTTTAAAAATAGTTCTCCCAGTGCAATTTCAGAATCCTAGGCACGCTTTAAAACCCAAGTCATGTTAACATCCAACAGATACTATGTGGGGACTGAAACAATTACTGGGTACTACACAGAGAGATCTAAGACGTGGGGATACTGAAGGTGTCGGGAATTGCTTTAATATATCATATTAATGTTCCCTGACACAGCTACTTTGCTGAAAAATAGCTTTTAGTCCTGTAATTGCACTTAGACTCCAATCTAAAACCATTCATTTGATACCATGCCCATTGGTACTCAGGCTAGGTTCTGTCGATGGCTTCTCTGATAATTGCTGAGAACTTCCATCAGGAGTTCTGTTCTGGAGCTGGGGATCCAAGCGACAGTCTGTAACAAAACAACTCCATTTCCTTTTCAAGAGCTTAATCATGCAGTTTGTATTCAGGGCACATCTCCGTGCCCTGCTGGCAAGGGACTGTCAGGAGCAGTTTTGGGAGCCTTATTTGAGAAAGGATTTGCTGACATTGGAGAGGGCTCAAGAATGATTCTGAGAAGGAAGGACTTATTGTATGAGGAGTCTAATGGCTCACTGGGGTCTAGAAGAATGAAGGGGGTAATCTGATTGAAACCTATCAAATGTTGAAAGGCTTAGATGAAGTGGACGTGGGGAGGGTATTTTCAATAGTGGTGAAGTCCAGAACCAGAGAGAACAGCCACAGAATAGAGGGACGTAAGTTTAGAGCGGAGATGAGGAAGAATTTCTTTAGCCAGGGGGTGATAAATCTGTGGAATTTGTTGCCACAGGCGCCTGTAGCAGCCAGATCATTGAGTATTTAAGGTGAAGGTTAATAGGTTCTTGATTAGTCAGGGCATCAAAGGTTATGGGGAGAAATTTCAGGATGTATATTGTATACATTTCTCTCAAAAGTGCTTCGAGAGATTGGTTATGGCACACATCAACCACAGCCTACCGGTCAACCTCGATGCTTTGCAATTCGCCTACCAGAGCAACAGGTCAACGGCAGATGCCATCTTTCTCTGGCCCTACATTCCTCCTCAGAACATTTGGACAATAAAGACGCATACGTAAGGCTCCTTTTCATTGACTACAGCTCTGCCTTTAATACCATCATTCCAAATAAACTGATTCCTAAGCTCTGGAACCTGGGCCTTAGCACTCAGATGTGCAGCTGGATTTTCAACTTCCTCACAGACAGGACCCAGGCTGTAAAAATAGGGGACAAATTCTCCTCTACAATCACTCTTGAGCACCGGTGCCCCACAAGGCTGTGTACTCAGCCCCCTGCTGTACTCACTGTACACCCATGATTGTGTAGCCAAGTTTCCATCAAACTCAATATATAGGTTTGCTGATGACACAACAATTGTAGGCCGTATCTCGGGTAATGATGAGTTTGAGTACAGAGAGGAAATTAAGAACCTGGTGGCATGGTGCGAAGACCTATCCCTCAGCATCAGCAAGACAAAGGAATTGGTTGTTGACTTCAGAAGGAGTAGCAGACCGCACGACCCTATTTACATCGGTGGTGCACAAGTGGAACAGGTCAAAAGCTTTAAGTTCCTCAGGGTCAATATCACAAATGACCTGACTTGGTCCAACCAAGCAGAGCTTACTGCCAAGAAGGCCCACCAGCACCTTTACTTCCTGAGAAAACTAAAGAAATTTGGCCTGTCCCCTAAAACCCTCACTAATTTTTATAGATGCACCGTAGAAAGCATTCTTCTAGGGTGCATCACAACCTGGTATGGAAGATGTCCTGTCCAAGACCGAAAGAAGCTGCAGAAGATCGTGAACACGGCGCAGCACATCACACAAACTAATCTTCTGTCCGTGGACTCACTTTACACCACACGCTGTTGGAGCAGTGCTGCCAGGATAATCAAGGACACAACCCACCCAGCCAACACACTTTTCGTCCCTCTTCCCTCCGGGAGAAGGCTCAGGAGCTTGAAGACTCGTACGGCCAAATTTGGGAACAGCTTCTTTCCAACTGTGATAAGACTGCTGAAGGGATCCTGACCCGGATCTGGGCCGTACCCTCCAAATATCCGGACCTGCCTCTCCATTTTTTTTACACCACCTTACTTCCCATTTTTCTATTTTCTATTTATGATTTATAATTTAAATATTTAATATTTACTAATTTTAACTATTTTTAATATTTATAATATTTAATATTTGTAATCCAGGGAGTGTGAAGCGCAGAATCAAATATCGCTGCGATGATTTATGTTCTAGTACCAATTGTTTGGCGACAATAAAGTATAAAGTATATTAAATGTACCTATTGAAACCTATTGAAAGCAAGCGATTGGGGTTGAGAGATAATAAATCAGCCACGATGGAATGAATGGTGGAGCAGACTTGATGGGCCAAATGGCCTAATTCTGCTCAGGCTCTTAGGGAGCACAGAGAGGACAAGGGAGGTAGGGTATTGTAACCCACATAAAATACTGGCGGAAATCAGCAAGTCAGGCAGTATCTATGGAAAGGAACAAACAGTCAATGTTTCAGCCCAAAGGGTCTCAGTCCAAAAGATTGACCATGTGTTCATTTCCATGGATGTTGCCTGACCTGCTGAGTTCCTCCAACATTTCGTTTATGTGTTGTGCTGGATTTTCAGCATTGAATCAGAGAATCACAGAAAAATACAGCACAGAAACAGGCCCTTTGGCCCATCTAGACTGTGCAGAACCATTTTAATTACCTAATCCCGTTGTTCTCCATACCGCTTCCATCCATGTACCTATCCGAACTTCTCTTAAACGTTCAAATCGAGCTTGTATGCACCACATATGCTGGCAGCTTATTCCACACTCTCACCCACCCCCCTGAGTGAAGTTTCTCCTCATGTTCCCCTTAAACTTTTCACCTTTCACTCTTAACCCATGACCTCTGGAAAAAGCCTGCTTGCATTTACCCTACCTTTACCTTCAAAATTTTGTACACCTCCATCAAATCTCCTCTCAATCATCTATGTTCCAAGGTATAAAGTCCTAACCTATTCGATCATTCCTTATAACTCAGGTCCTCCAGACCTGGCAACACCCAGATTCGGTGTTTTCAGAATCTCTTGTGTGTAGGTAGAGTATTGCACCAACTGGTAGATGATGGTAATGGCTGCAGTCTGTGGCCACTTAACCAGCCTGAACAGTGTGAGTTTGAAGCCAGGAGCCAGCCTTTCTGCACAGGACCTTACACTGGAATCCTAAAATTTCCCGTTCACCAATGCAGCATTGTAACAGTCAGTCACAACGGCAGCACTTCTCCAAAGCAAATCTAGGATAATTAGCTGTGAAGAGAAGTTGTTGACCTGAAAAGTTAATTCTGCATCTTGCCAGTATTTCCAGTATTTCCTGATTCTATTTTAGACTTCCAATTTCCACAGTTGGAGATGAATGATGACTTAATCCATTTTGGAGACATTGCTGAGGAAGGGCTGTCCCTTTCCTCAAACATGGGTGTTTGGTGACCAGCACAGGGTTCTAATCCAGCTCATGCAAGGACTGAAGGAACTGGCGGGCGAAGTAGAACTGAAAGGCGTCCTGGTGGGATGTTGATTGGAACACAGGATGACAAGTTTTAGCCAAGCTTCTCAGCGCTCATGGCAGGTACTCTGGTCCACATACAGGTCTATGCAGCTCATAGGACCATATGATAGAGGAGCAGAATTAGGCCATTCAGCCCATCAAGTCTGCTCTGCCATTTCATCGTGGCTGATCCATTTTCCCTCTCCGCCCCAGCCTGCTGCCCTCTCCCCATATCCCTTCATGCCCTGACTAATCAAGAAACTATCAATCTCTGCCTCAAATATACCCAGTGACTTGGCCTACATTGCCAGCTGTGGCAACAAATTCCACAGATTCACCACTCCCTGGCTAAAGAAATTCCTCCTCATCTCCATTATGAAAGGACGCATCCCTATTCTGACGATATGTCCTTTGGTCTCAGTCTCCTCCGCCATGAGAAACATCCATTCCATCAACGTTCGATAGGTTTCAATGAGGTCCTCCCCCATTCTTCAGAATTCCAGTGAGTACAGTCCCAGGGCCATCAAACGCTCCTCATATGACAAACCTTCCAAACCCAGAATCGTTTTCGTGAACCTCCTTTGAACTGTCTCCAATGTCAGCACATCCTTTCTGGGAAAAGGGGCCCAAAACTGCTCACAATACTCCAACTGAGGCCTCCCCAGTGTTTTATAAAACCTCAACATTGCATTCTTACTTCAGGACTTTGCAGAGCCTGGAGATTAATGGGAAGCTACGTTCACTGCTGTTTGTGTAGAATTGGGGTGTGGGTTTGTCAATGGCTGTGGAACTGAGGTGGCTGGAGACAGTTGAGGTAGATTACAGCCACGATCTATCTAAAAGGGTGGACAGTTTCAAGGGCTCAAAGAGTCTCTTTCAAGTTCTAGGTAATGAGGGTGTTGATTTTTTCCCAGATTAAGGCAGCATGGTAGGATGCTATTACAGAACAAGGTTCAATTCCCGCTGATGTAAAATAAGTCAAAATAATAGTAAATAAATAAACAATAAATATTGAGAACACACAATGGAGAGTCTTGCGGAGTGGGTCCATTGGTTGTAGGAACAGTTCAGTGGTGGGGTGAGTGAGGTTGAGTGCAGTTATCCCCTGTTTCAAGAGCCTGATGATTATGAGTTAATAACTGTTCCTGAACCTGGTGGTGTGAGTCCTGAGGCTCCTGTGCCTTCTTCCTGATGGCAGCAGTGAGAAGAGAGCATGGCCTGGATGGTGGGGGTCCTTGATGATGGATGCTGCCTTCATGTGACTGCATTTCATGTAGATGTGCTTAATGGTTGAGAGGGCTTTACTCATGATGGACTGGGCTGATTCCATTACTTTGTGTAGGATTTTCTATTCAAAGGCCGTGATGCAACCAGTTGGCTTACACTCCACTGCACATCTATAGAAGTGAAATTAGGGTTAGGGTTGGTATGTTGAGGGCATGTTATTTTGGCTCCAAAGGCACAGCAACACCTGTGGGCTGCCCAACACAATCCTCTCTGATGCAATTTGATGTAAAATGTTACATTTCACTTTATGGAGTCATACAACACCACAGCACAAAAACAGGTTCTTCAGCCTCTGAAAGTTCGTTCCACACTCTCACCTCTGGTGTGTTTTGCTGTTTCGATGTACATGCAACAAATATAGTTAATCTTTAAAAGTAGCTAGGTTCCTGAAGTAACTAACCAGCTGGATCCTCATCTACCTTCTCAACATTTCAACGTCCAATGTTTAGGAGAAGCTTGGCTAAGTACATGGATGGCAGGGGTATAGCAGGCTACGGTCCCAGTGCAGGTCAATGGGAGTAGGCAGTTTAAGTGGCTTGGCATAGACTAGATGGGCTGAAGGGCCTGTTTCTGTGCCGTCTGGATGACTGTATATCAGCCAATGGGTTAGTTACCAACACCGACCTCCCTTACGTGGGGAGATGTTAAGACTTGTAAGACAACAGGGCACCCGATGCTTAATTTGGATTTCTCACACAGAGTGTCAGTTAGGCCTCCATGTTCAGGGGGCGGATTATTGCTTTCAACCAATTGGAGGCAAAACTGAGAGTTAGTGTCCAGCTAATTCTTTCTGTAAGATTGGTGCCTCCATCCATTATCCTCCATGTTCACTCTCCCCCCACTCCACTACTTCACTGTAGACTGTACACTGTAGTGGTACACACTACAGTCATTGTAATCTGTACTATTTACAAAGTGCACTGCTATTAATCACCAACTACACCTCCTGACCCTGATAAGACCATAAGACCACAAGATATAGGAGCAGAATTAGGCCATTTGGCCCATCGAGTCTGCTCCACCATTTCATCATGGCTGATCCATTTTCTCTCTCAGTCCAAGTCTCCTGCCTTCTCCCCATATCCCTTCATGCCTTGATTAATCAAGAATCTATCAACCTTTGTCTTAAATAATAAAGTTCAGAAGTTAAATTTTTGATCAAAGTACGTACATTTCACCATATACAATCCTGAGATTCATTTTCCTGTGGGCATACTCAGCAAATCTTTAGAATAGTAACTGCAAACAGGATCAATCGTGCGGCCTCCACAGCCTACCACTCTCTTGCTAAACAGATTTGTCCTCATCTCTGATCTAGAACTCCCCTCTATTCTAAGGCTGTACCCTCTGGTCTTAGACTCCCCTCACCATAAGAAACATCCTCTCCACATCCATTCTGTCAAGGCCTTTCAACAGTCGAAAGGTTTCAATGAGATTTTCCCTCATTCTTCCGATGGACCGAGGGCAGTGAGCAAAGGGGGCAAACCACCACCTTCAGGTTCTCTTCTATGCTACACACTACCTTGACATGGAAATCTATCCAACAGTCTTCCACCATCACTAGGTCACTGGGTCTAAATCCCAGCACATACTTCCTGATAACATCTTGTTGGATTAGACTGTTTAATTGTCACTTTCTTTGCAGCTAAACAATTAATTTGCCTGAACAACAGGAATTCTGCAGATGCTGGAAATTCAAGCAACACACATCAAAGTTGCTGGTGAATGCAGCAGGCCAAGCAGCATCTGTAGGAAGAGGTGCAGTCAACGTTTCAGGCCGAGACCCTTCGTCAGGACTAACTGAAGGAAGAGTGAGTAAAGGATTTGAAAGTTGGAGGGGGATAATTGCCTGCTTGTCTTTTATATCACTAGTACAGGTGTGGAGATCCTCTTGTCCTTATCTAACACCCCATGAGACTTTGCATCCAGCACACCCTTCCCCACAACTTCCACTATCTCCAAAGGAATTTTACCACCAAACACACCCTTACTTCCCTCCTCTCTCTGTGGGAATCATTCCCTCGGTGCCCGTTTGTCCCTCCCCACTAATCTCCCCTCCCCCCCAGCACTTATACATGCAAGTGGCCAAAAGGCTACACCTGCTCATTCACCTCCTCCTTCATCTTCATTCAGGGCCCCAACCAGTCCTTCCAGGTGAGGCAACACTTCACCTGCGAATCTGTTGGAGTCGTCTATTGTGTCTGGTGCTCCTGATGTGGCCTCCTCTATATTCATGAGACCTGTTGTAAATTGGCGGAGGGGGGGGGACTGCTTCATCGAGCACTTCCGATCCATCTGCTAGAAGTAGAATTTCCTGTTGGCCAAACATTTCAATTCTGATCCTCATTACCATCCCGACATGTTGGTCCATGGTCTCCTTTTGTGCCAAGATGAGGACTTCATCAGGGTGGAGGAGCAATACCTGATCTTTCGATCCGATGGCATGAATATCGACTTCTCCTTCCATTAAAAAATTCCTTCCCCTCCCTCTTCTATTACCTACTCCGGCCTCTTATTTCTTCACACCTATCTATCACCTCCCCCTGTGCCCCTTTTCCTTCTCTTTCTCCTATGGCCTACTCTCCTCTCCAGCCCTTTACCTTTCCCACCCACCTGGCTTGACCTATCACCTCCCAGCTGCCCTCCTTGCCCTCCCCACACCTCTTTATTCTGTCACTTTCCTCCTTCCTTCTCAGTCCAGATGAAGGGTCTCAGCCCGAAACATCAACTGTTTATTCATTTCCATAGCTGTCGGCTGACCTGCTGAGTTCCTCCAGCATTTTGTGTGTGTGTTACCAAAGATGATCTATGCACGTTATCATAGTATATATGCATGTATATATAAAGTAACATCTCTTCCTCCTGTGCACCAAAGAGAAAACTCCTCGCCTCCATTCTTTCCTCCCAAGACATGCTATTTAATCCAGGCAACATCTGGGTAAATCTCTTCTACACACTCTCTAAGTCAGGATGGACAAGAAATACTGTCCTGGGTTGAACTCCCACAGCCAAATAAAGAAACAAGGAAAAATAACAAAGGAAGAACGGACCGCTAAGTGATACTGTGTGTGCTGTGGAAGGGCAAGTTTAGCATAATGTCCAGGCAAGGATATCCTGCAGAGACAGTACAGGCGAGGCAGGCAGGAAAATGTCTTTGAAAAGCATAGCTTCCCTTTGCCAACCATGGGTCTGGAGACGAGATAAGTGATCCAAGCCGCATACACATACTAACTAAGGGACAATTAATTTACTAGCTTCAAAGAATCATCGGTGGTCAGCTTATAGTTTTTTAACACCTCTGTTGTGAATCAGGATTGTTCTTGCCAATATGCCCAAGTTCATAAATTCAGAGTACATTGATTTTTGAAGTACGAGGGGTGATTGATAGGTTCGTGGCCTAAGGTAGAAGGAGATGAGTTATTAACTTCAAACTTTCTGCATAATCACTCAAAGAGTTGAACTGCATGTGCTGGATCTGGTACTACTTTAATTTAATTTTAAGGCACAATTAGGGTTTAGGGCAATGGATAACACAGCGACTATCTGCCATCGCCAGATACTGCTACAATACGGAGATCGCCCGAAAACAAACCTTCATGAAGACCTGCTGGTTAAGTTGCGTGACCTCGGCTTGCTGAGAGAATCAGCCCTCGGAGTCGCCTGATGCCAGTGGCCAGAGGTGGGGACATCGTAAGCGGTGTGCGAGGAAGCGGAAGCGAGGCGAGCGGGCAGGAGTCCGTGCCAGGAAAAAAGCAAACCCTAGCCAGCTAGCTCTCCCGTCCATTCTGCTCTCCAATGGACACTAAATTGGACTACATCCGACTCCAATGAAATACTCAGCAGGAGTACAGCTGTTTATTTATGTAACAGTTTTTCCCTCAAGCCATCGGACTACCAACCTACTGCCCTCCACTGTGCCTATTGTCTTGTTTATCATTTATTGTAATGCCTGCACTGTTTTGTGCACTTCATGTAGTCCGGGGTAGGTCTGTAGTCTAGTGTAGTTTTTGTGTTGTTTTACGTAGTTCAGTGGAGTTTCTGTATTGTTCATGTAGCACCATGGTCCTGAAAAACATTGTCTCATTTTTACTGTGTACTGTACCAGCAGTTCTGGTTGAAATGACAATAAAAGGTGACTTGGCATGACTTGAATGTAAAGAGAGCTGTATAACACATCTCCTTCTACCTTAGGCCTTCTAACTTATAACCATCTCCTTCTAACTTATCAATCACCCCTGCTGTGGACACTTTCTGGAGGTCCAAGATCCGTTAGCTCCACGACCGCTGGACTAAGTGTGTACATGTAGGAGGGGACTATGTTGAAAAATAAATGTGCTAGGTTTTCTAAAATTGACTCCTTCTACCTTAGGCCACGAACTTATCAATCACCCCTCGTATGTATACTTTATGCAAGCTTGAGATTTGTCTCCTTACAGGCAGCCACGTAACAAAGAAATCCAATGGAATCCACTAAAAACAAAAGAAGACCACCAAACACCTCATTTGCAGAGAGAGAGAGGAAAAAAGTTGTGCAAACAATAAAAAAAGCAAACAGCATTCCGAACTGAAGTTCACAACGCCAGGCATCAATGCAGCCCATACAGAAGTCCACTAGTTGCAAAGCACAGCCTCGAGCAAAGTAAAGAATTCAAAACATACATAGTTTATCAATTGGTGAATATCCATAACTGCTAGTCAATTCTGCATAAAAATGTCATTTCTCTGTTCAGGGTACAGAACAGTTTGGTGACAGGAGCATGCTGTTCTCCTTGTGCACGTAAAATAAAGTATGTTTGAGTAGTGAGACTGTGTGTGTGTGTGTGTGTGTGTGTGTGTGTGTGTGTGTATGCGCGCGCGTGTGGGAGTGTGTGTGTCAGTGCACTTGTGTGTGTGTGTGAGAGTGTGCGTGTGTGTGCGTGCGTGTGTGTGTGCGCGCGTGTGTGTGTGTGCGTGTGTGTGTGCGTGTGTGTGTGTGGAGGTGTGAGTGTGTGTGTGTGTGTGTGTGTGTGTGTGTGTGTGTGTGTGTGTGTATGAGTGTGTTCATTCTGATTCCAGTTATCTGTCACAGCAATAGAACAGGCTAAAACAAATAACCACGAGCTACGTTTAACATTTTGTCACGTCAGTCAGAAACACATCAAAGATCAGGGCTGAAGTGTTTTAGGGGCAAACACCTCTCACGAGGATTATCTGAATAACCATCCACAGTCTGACAAAGCAGCTCGGCTGGCTTAGTGATTGAAGAACAGATGTTCCATCAGCACTCTGTTTGTAGGGATTGAATCATTGAGCCTTTGAAAAGGCAGGAGAATGGGGTCGAGAGGGAGAAATATATCAGATATAATCAAATGGCTGAGAAGACTTAATGGGCTGAATGGCCTACTTCTGCTCCTATGTCTTATGTTCCTACGGATATCCTGTCCGAAAATTAACACCATTGTTCCTAATATTTTGTTATACATTTGATTTGTGACACACGAAATGCTGAAGGATCTCATCTGATCAGGCAGTATTTATGGAAAAAAGTAAACAGTCAGCATTTCAGGATAAGACCCTTCATCAGGATGGAAAAAGAAGGGACAAGGTGCCAGACTAAAAAGGTCGGGGGAGTGGGGAAGAAGGCTAGCTGGAAGGTGATAGGTGAAGCCAGGTGGGTGGGAATGGTCAAGGGGTGGAGAAGAAAGAATCTGATAGGAGAGGGGAGTGGACAATGGGAGAAAGGGAAGAAGGAGGGGACCCAGGGGGAGGTGATAGGCAGGTACAAGGCCAGAGTGGGGAATAGAAGGAAGTGTTGGGGGAGGGGGGGAGGAATATGTTAACAGGAAATTTGAGGTGGTTTACTTTTATTCAACCATAAGTATGTGTCCTGGCAAATGAAACAATGTTCTTCTGGACCAAGGTGCACCATACAGTACATCACAAATACGAGAAAGTCTGCCGATGCTGAAAATCCAAAGCAAGACACACAAAATGGTGGAGGAACTCAGCAGGTCAGGTAGCATCTATGGAAATGAATAAGCTGATGACATTCTGGGCCAAGACCCTTTTTCAGCACCCTTTTCCACAGACGCTGCCTGACCTGCTGAGTTCCTCCAGTGTTTTATGCGAGTTGCCTTGGAATCCCAGCATCTACAGACTTTCTCCTGTCTGATTTGAGACACTGTCCTGAGATCATTTATCACTATGGAACAGCCTGGGTTAACGTGGCTTTTGTCCCCAAGACCGCAGTTTAGTTATTTCCAAAGACACAAAAGAAAATTCCTGCCATTGTTCAAACCAGTGAAGAGGATGAGACGCACAGACTGAATTCAAACACACATGCTCACACATTCTGCAGTACAGGGAAAGTTCAATGCTAAATAAAACCGGCCACCATTAACGCTGCCATTGAAAAAGCAACAGAGCCCCT
This sequence comes from Mobula birostris, assembly GCF_030028105.1. NCBI lineage: Eukaryota > Metazoa > Chordata > Chondrichthyes > Myliobatiformes > Myliobatidae > Mobula > Mobula birostris. The sequence continues at coordinate 105,709,512 of NC_092381.1, forward strand.
GAAGTGATTTCAAGGGCGTAATCAAGTGAGCGCCTCTTGATGACTGTTATTACTCCCTCCCGCCACAGCTCCTGCTTCTATTAGGATATGCCGCTCACTCACCACACATGCGAGATTCCTTGCATTGTAGAGATGCTGCTTCATGTCCTTCAAACTGCTCTCCTAAGACCATTAACTTGTCCTCTGGACCACCAGTGTAAACAGGACTGGGGCCATGGACTCATGCCGTCATAGAACAGGAGAACAGTCCCTTTGACTCAAGATACTCTGCAGATGCTGGGGTCAAAGCAACACTCACAACACGCTGGAGGAACTCAGCAGGTCGGGCAGCATCCATGGAAACGATCAGTCAACGTTTCGGGCCGGAACCCTTCGTCAGGACTGAAGAGGGAAGGGGCAGAGGCCCTATAAAGAAGGTGGAGGGAGGGTGGGAAGGAGAAGGCTGGTAGGTTCCAGGTGAAAAACCAGTAAGGGGAAAGATAAAGGGGTTGAGGGGGGGGGGAAGCAGAGAGGTGATAGGTAGGAAAGGTGAAGAAAGAACAGGGGAAACACAATGGCTAGTCGAAGGAGGTGGAACCATGAGGGAGGTGATAGGCAGCTGGGGAGGGGGCAGAGTAAAACAGGGATAGAGGAAGGGAGGGGGAGGGAATTACCAGAAGTTCTATGTTCATACCAAGGGGCTGGAGACTACCTAGACAGTATATGAGGTGTTGCTCCTCCAACTTGAGTTTAGCCTCATCATGGCAGTAGAGGAGGCCATGTATGGACATATCTGAATGGGAGTGGGAAGCAGAGTTGAAGTGGGTGGCTACCGGGAGATCTTGTCTGTTGTGGACTCAGGTTGGAGGAGCAACACTTCATATACCATCTAGGTAGTCTCCAGCCCCTTGGTATGAACGTAGAACTTCCGGTAATTCCCTCCCCATCCCTTCCTCTATCCCTGTTTCACTCTGCCCCCTCCCCCACCCCTTTATCTTTCCCCTTACTGGTTTTTCACCTGGAACCTACCAGCCTTCTCCTTCCCACCCTCCCCCCACCTTCTTTATAGGGCCTCTGCCCCTTCCCTCTTCAGTCCTGACGAAGGGTTCCGGCCCGAAACGGTGACTGATCATTTCCACGGATGCTGCCTGACCTGCTGAGTTCCTACAGTCCCTTTGACTCAGTGTGATCAGTAATGGATCTGAAGGCAGTGTCCCGGTCGCTAAGTAACGCACAAGCCTCTGAACTACCTATTTAATTTTATGGTCACCTAACGAGGAGGAGGTTCAGGATTCTGAAGACACACTCAGCTCCTTCCCCTCCACCATCAGGTATCTGAGTGGACAATGAACCCTTGTACACTGCATCTTTGTGAGCTCAGCCAGCTGTATCCTGCACACTAGCCTACCCAACACAGAGGACAACTTCAAAAAGCGGTGCCTCAGCAAGCTGGCATCTGTCATCAAGGAGCCCTGTCGCCCAGGACATGCCCTCTTCTCAATGCTACCATTGAGGAGGAGGCACAGGAGCCTAAAGACACACACTCAACATTTGAGGAACAGCTTCTTCCTCCCAGCCATCAGATTTCTACGTTTGTACGGGTGGCGAGGTGGAGATGCGTCTCTATCAAAGGAGATGTAAGGCACTCCTTTCCTCTACTAGCCTGCAGGTAACCCTTGGGCAGAGTGTGGCACTTGCTTAGCTGCCCACCACCCCCCCCAGGGTCACGTGAAGTCATGGGAGCAGGTGGCGGATGATGATATGAGCAGTTGGTGTATACCACAGGTCCTAGCGCTGACACTGACCACGGACACCAGGCAGATAACCTCTGAGGAGTAATGGTAATGACTGGGGTCTCCCATCTTGTAAAGACACTGCCCAAAAGAAGGCAATGCCAAACTACTTTTGTAGAACAATTTGCCAAGGATGATCACATCATATAACACAGCACTTAATGGACGAACGATGTAATTTAGGGCAGCCAGTAGAGATTGGCACAATATCTATGCCTTCACCACTGGCCCTCAGAGCTCCCTGCCGTCCTTCCCACAGCCGATTTCAGAAGTTTTCTGATGACTCCGCCATAGTTGGATGCATCAGCAAGGGAGATGAGGCTGAGTACAGGGCTACGGTAGGAAACTTTGTCACATGGTGTGAGCAGAATTATCTGCAGCTTAATGTGAAAAAGACTAAGGAGCTGGTGGTAGACCTGAGGAGAGCTAAGGTACCGGTGACCCCTGTTTCCATCCAGGGGGTCAGTGTGGACATAGTGGAGGATTACAAATACCTGGGGATACGAATTGACAATAAACTGGACTGGTCAAAGAACACTGAGACTGTCTACAAGAAGGGTCAGAGCCGTCTCTATTTCCTGAGGAGACTGAGGTTCTTTAACATCTGCCGGACGATGCTGAGGATGTTCTGCGAGTCTGTGGTGGCCAGTGCTATCATGTTTGCTGTTGCGTGCTGGGGCAGCAGGCTGAGGGTAGCAGACACCAACAGAATCAACAAACTCATTCGTAAGGCCAGTGATGTTTGGGGATGGAACTGGACTCTCTGACGGTGGTGTCTGAAAAGAGGATGCTGTCCAAGTTGCATGCCATCTTGGACAATGTCTCCCATCCACTACATAACGTACTGGGTGGGCACAGGAGTACATTCAGCCAGAGACTCATTCCACCGAGATGCAACACAGAGCGTCATAGGAAGTCATTCCTGCCTGTGGCCATCAAACTTTCCAACTCCTCCCTTGGAGGGTCAGACACCCTGAGTCAATAGGCTGGTCCTGGATTTATTTCATAATTTACTGGCATAATTTACATATTACTATTTAACTATTTATGGTTTTATTACTACTTATTATTTATGGTGCAACTGTAACGAAAACCAATTGCCCCCGGGATCAATAAAGTATGACTATGACTATGACTATTGGATACCATGCAGTCAAAGATTTTTGACTGTGCCAACCGGTTATCTCATCACCACACCATCAAAAGTAAACTTTGGGCAGCCTAGAGTTGAACAAAAAAGCATGTCAATTTCAATGTGGAAATTGAGATGGGAATTTTCAGGAATGTTTGTTCTCACCTGATGCTGTTCTGATGTAGGTTTAGCATCAGGATGTCTATCTCAGTCTATTCCAGGGTTGCCCAGCAGGGGGCAGACCTAAGGTTTTTTCGGAACTGATTGGACTCTCTTGATCATTGACTGCACAAGACCCCAATTAAAGTCTGTATATTTAAATCCTGCTTCCTATACCTTACTCTGCTCAGTCTTAAAGTGTGGTTGTGTAAGAGTCTCTGGTATTTTTTTTCTTTTGAGTCTTTTCTGTGGTGTTTTGCTGTCTGCTTACTGCCTGCCACTTCTGGGTCTCATTTGTGTGTTGAGATCTTGGATTTCTAAATTTGTGTTTGGATTTCTGCATTTTCAAGTTGGACTGGTTGACTGTTTTTAACCACCTTTGCTAAAAGGAAGTAAAATATGCTTTTCAATCTGCACACTAAATGCATTTGTAAATGAAATTGTGAAGAGAGCCTGGCAGTGACTCTACTTCCTAAGGAGTCTGCCGAGATTTGGCATGATATTTAAAGCTTTGACAAACTTCTATAGATGTGCTGTGGTGAGTGTATTGACTGGCTGCATCATGGCTAATGCCCTTGAATAGAAAATCCTACAAAAGGTAGGTGGATTCAATCCAGTCCCTCATGGATAAAGCCCTCCCAACCATTGAGCACATGTACATGAAATGTTACCATAGAAAAGCAGCAGCCATCATCAGAGATCCTCACCACCCAGGTTGTGCTCTCTAGCTGTGCCATAAGGGTAGTAGAGCCCCAGGATTCACACTACCAGGTTCAGGAACAGGGGAACAGGCCAATTAGGAAAAGGGGAGATGCAACGAGATCTGGGTGTCATTGTACACCAGTCATTGAAAGTGGGCATGCAAGTACAGCAGGCGGTGAAAAAGGCGAATGGTATGCTGGCATTTATAGCAAGAGGATTCGAGTACAGGAGCAGGGAGGTACTACTGCAGTTGTACAAGGCCTTGGTGAGACCACACCTAGAGTATTGTGTGCAGTTTTGGTCCCCTAATCTGAGGAAAGACATTCTTGCCATAGAGGGGGTACAAAGAAGGTTCACCAGATTGATTCCTGGGATGGCAGGACTTTCATAGGATGAAAGACTGGATCGACTAGGCTTATACTCTCTGGAATTTAGAAGATTGAGGGGGGGATCTAATTGAAACGTATAAAATCCTAAAGGGATTGGACAGGCTAGATGCAGGAAGATTGTTCCCGATGTTGGGGAAGTCCAGAACGAGGGGTCACAGTTTGAGGATAAAGGGGAAGCCTTTTAGGACTGAGATGAGGAAAAACTACTTCACACAGAGAGTGGTGAATCTGTGGAATTCTCTGCCACAGGAAACAGTTGAGGCCAGGTCACTGGCTATACTTAAAGAGGGAGTTAGATATGGCCCCTGTGGCTAAAGGAATCGGGGGGTATGGAGGGAAGGCAGGTACAGGGTTCTGAGTTGGATGATCAGCCATGATCATACTGAATGGCGGTGCAGGCTCGAAGGGCCGAATGGCCTACTCCTGCACCTATTTTCTATGTTTCCATGTAACAGTTACTACCCCTTCAACCATCAGGCTCTTGAACAAAGGGGGATAATTACACTCATTTGCCCCATCGATTGAGATGTTCCCACAACCAATGATCTCACTTTAAGGACTCTATCTCATGTTATTGCTATTTATTTATATTTGCATTTGCACAGTTTGTTGTCTTCTGCACTCTGGTTGATCTTTCATTGATCTTGTTACAGTTACTATTCTATAGATTTTCCAAGTATGCCTGCAGGAAAAATGAATCTCAGGGTTGTAAGTGGTGACATATATGTACTCTGATAATAAAATTTACTTTGAACATCAATTCCTGTCTGCATCATAGCTTCTGCAGTGAGGTTCACTCTCAATCCTCAGTGGTACAGTGATAAGAGTGTTGGACTTTCAAGCCAGTAACCTGAATTTGATTCCCATTCAGACCATCTCCTTTCACTCCTGGAGAGATGAGCTCAAACAGCGCTTGTCAGACACACAAATACTGGTGGAACTCAGCAGGTCAGGCAGCATCTAGGGAAAAGAGTAAAAAGTTGATATTTTGGGGCCAAGACCCTTCTTCAGGATTGAGAAGGAAGTGGGAGATGCTGGAATAAAAAGGTGGGGGGTAGGGGAACGAGGACATCTGGAAGGTGATGGGTGAAGCCAAGTGGGTGGGAAAAGACCAAGGCTGCAGAAGAAAGAGCCTGATAGGCGAGGAGAGTGTGCAAGTTGAGAAAGGGAAGGAGGAGGTAACCCAGGGGAGGTAATAGGCAGGCGAGAAAAGGTCAGAGAGGGGAGTAGTGGAGGGGGTAAACATTTTCACCAGAAGGAGAAATTAATATTGACTCCTTCAGGCTGGAGGCTACCCAGACGGAATAGAAGGTGTTGCTCCTCCACCCTGAGGGTAGTCTCATCTCGGCACAAGAGGAGGCCATGGGCTGGCACGTCAGAACGGGAATTAAAATGTCTGGCCACTGGTAGTCCCGCTTATGGTGGATGCTCCATATGGAGGTGCTCGTTGGGTCTCACCAATGTAGAGGAGGCCGCATCGGGAGCACCGGACACAATAGGTGGTCCCAGCAGATTTGCAGGTGAAGTGTTGACTCACCTGGGAGAACTGTTTGGAGCCCTGAATGGAGGTGTAGCACATAGGCTGCTTACAGAGATAAGCAACTGGAGGGAGATTAGTGGGGAGGGATGAACAGACAAGGGAGGGATCCTTGCAAAAAGCAAGCAAGGGGGAGGGAGTTAAAGATCTGTTTAGTGGTAGAATCCCTTTGGGGACAGCGGATGTTGTAGAGGATAATCTGTTGGATGTGGAGGCTGATGGAAAGTGTAGCCATTCATGGATTTATATAAATGAATCCCTTCCAGCAGCTGAATGGTTCCATTTGTTAGAGATATTGCGTTCAATAACACCATGAACTGCCCAGAGAGCAAATAAAAATGAGGAAAGTGCTGAAAGAAAGTTAAAATTTAACGTGCTGCTGTTTGCTAATGTCTCCTGTATTTATGGCAAATTGGTGAAGGAAATGGATTCGGCCGTTATTCTGGTCTGTTCGATTTGCAAGCTAACTCAATGCTTATTGTATTGATGTGTGGGATGAAAATATCCCACAGCCATGCCAGATCTTTGCAGTCAGCTCCTTCCACATTCAGCCATTGTACCAGAGTGTACCCAGCTGTAAAAAAAAGGCCTTATAAGGGATGCGGCACACACACAATGTTTTTTGTTTGTGTAGGGTGTGGGCGTTATAATTGTGTATTACCAACTGCCCTTGAGAAGTTGATTGTGAGCTCTCTTCTCGAGCCGCTGCACTCTTATTTTATGGAGAGATTCAAGACTCAGAATTGTTTAGTGTCATTTCCAGTACAGAAGTGTAAAGGCAAATGAAATAATTGTGGCTCTGGATGCAAAGAAACAACACGATAAGATAACGGGCACGATAATAGTGAAAAGGAAACACAATAACTGGGCAAGATAGCTGAGGCGTAGTGAATTTGAGAGATGAGTTGCGCTGGTGAGTCACAAAATGGATGCAGGTGAAGTTGAACGATTCAGAAAGGAAGAGTCAAGGCAGAGAAGAGCCGATGAACCTGGGTGCGAGGTTGAGGTTGAATCCTTCTAAGCCCATTTGGAAAAGTGAGAACAGCTTCAGCTGGCTGACAGGCTCTAGGCTGAGAGCGAACCGCTGGGCAGCGGGGTCTAGGCCTGGAGCACTTCACTGCGGTGGAGGCCAGGTCCTATTGCGATGTAAAATCCACTGTCTGGACAATTTAAACGCCAGCCCCGATAGACTGAAAGGCAGGGTGTCGAGAGTCGGGCTGATTTCGCTCGCTCTCCTGTGATTCGCTCCTCTCTCCATGACGTTGAGGTTGTGAGGCTGCCCCGGCTGCTGTGCTTGGTGTCTGCGAGCTTCACGGTGATTTGCCTGGCTAATCTGATGAATTGAGACCGAGGCTTTGGGCCTGCTCCAGGCTGCTCCGTGGATTTGGATCCAAGGACTCAAATTTGTTAGGAATGTTGTTGACGGCTTCTATTGTTTTCATGATTTTTTATTCCTTTTGCTTGTGCATTGGGGGGTTGGTCTTTATTTTTTCTAATTGGGTTCTTTCGGGTTTCTTGCTTAGAGGCTGCCTGGAGCCCATCAAATTTCTAGGTAGTATAATTTATACATTCTTTGATAATAAATGTACTTTGAGCTTGTAAACATGGATTGACTGTACGTTCATAAAGTGATGCTGGGCACAGGAGTGTCTGTACATAAGGTGACTGACAGGAAATGATAAAGTAGTGGTGGTTGGGGGTGTGGAGGGGTGCGTTAGTGGGTGGAGGTGTTGATCAGCCTTGCTGCTTGGGAGAAGTAACTGTTTTTGAGCCTGGTGGTCCTGGTATGGACGTTACATAGCCTCCTCCCTGATGGGAGTGGGACAAACAGTCCATGAGCAGCGTGGGTGGGATCCTTCATGATGTTACTGGCCCTTTTCCGGCACCTTTCTGGAGAGGGTGCCAGGATTTAGACTCGGGGAGATGGAAATATTTCTACTGGTCTTGGAGATGGTGTTGTTCCCTCGCACCCTTCTGCCCTTGTCCTTGGTGACAGAGGTCATGGGTTTGAAATTGGGTTAAATAAAATTGCTGTAAGGGTGGTGTCCTCCTAGGTTTAGACAATATATCAGTCTCAGTAGGGTTGGTATTATGGTCTGTGTTCTATATCACGTAAAGGCAGAACGTATAACAGTACAGGCCCTTTGGCCCACAATTTAACCTACTCTAAGACTAATCTAACTCTTTCCTTTCACATAACTCTCCATTTTCCTATCATTCATGTGCCTATCTAAGAGTTTCTTAAATGTCCTAGTGTATCTGTCTCTTCCTCCACCCCTGGCAGTGCATTCCACGCGTTCACCACTCGCTGTTTAAAAAAACCTTCCTCTGACATCCCCCCAACCCATTAATCTCATCCAATCACCTTAAAATTATGTCTGCTGGTTCTTTCCCCTTTCCCCTCCTGTCCTGATGAAGGGTCTCCGCCCAAAACGACTGTTCACGCTTATCCATAGATGATGTCTGGGCTGCTGAGTTCCTCCACATCTTGTGCATGTTGCTTCGGATTTCCAGCACCTGCAGATTTTCTTGTGTTTGAGCGTCATGATAAACCTCCTCTGCACCCCCACTAAAGTTTCCACAACCTTCCTATAATGAGGGGACCAGATATGAACATAATACTCCAAGTGTGGTCTAACCGGGGTTTTATAGAGCTGCATCATTGCCTTGTGGCTCGTGAACTCAATCCTGCTAATGAAGGTCAACAAAGCATACACCTTCTTAACCACTCTGTGCTTGTGGAGCCTGCAGAGATGAAAGGATAGTGTTGAAGAACCAAAGAACTTTACCCATTCTGCCCTACATACTTCAGTTGAGTTAATTTTTGCTTTGAGGACTGCACATTGTGTCTTCTACATGTGAAAGTGGTTTTCTATTTAAGCAGATGATTCCTGTTGGCTAACTTCCCCCTCTAGGGGTACTGCCTGTTCTACAAAGTGCATTATGCTTTCCATTAAGAGGAACGCTCTTCTGACAAAATGCTTTCTTCCAGTTTTTTTTTTCCCCGAATGAACGCTATTCTTTCTGATAAAAGTTCACTTTGATTTCACCGACAGATCTTTGAGGAGTGGAAGGGTGAGATGGGCAAGGTGCGGGGACTCACATTGAGTTCTGAAGCAGCAATCTATTGGTTATATTTTATTATCACAGAGGTTCTGGCAAAGGCAAATACAAAGCAGCCACAGGAGTTTTTAGAAGTGTGGTTCACTTCTGATCACTCCGTAAGTAAGCATATTGAAATAGATGCCATCTACGAATGCTGAAGAGCAGAAGAAATGTGAGGTAATAGGATTCAAAGGTCAACTGAAGGGGTAGCCGATCAGGACAGAGGCAAGCGAATGGGGGGCCTATATAAATGCAAGCACTCCCAGAGAGAAACACCAACCACTGTGCACTGAGCATGTCACCTCGACTGGTGATGAAACATCTGCAACCTAATTAACAAGTTCACTAAACAATCACAACATCAAACATCTCAACCAACATTCACCACCATCTTCGGCTTTCCGATTATTTCTAGCATCTATGGGTTTTGTTGATCTTTCTCCTCATTGGACCCTTTGCTGTCATGGGGAATAGGACATAACATGCCCCCTGTTGACCTCAAACAGGAATTACAGCCAAAAACCCTAGAAAACTTCAGATCAGCATTCTCAAATTATTGTTTCAGAATCAATAACTCACATTGGTAGAGCCAACCAGGATAGATTTTAGACAACCTACAGTAGGGCACTGAGGAGTGCAGTAGAACAAAGGGATCTGAGGATACAGGTCCATAAGACATTGAAAGTGATTTCACAGGTAGATAGGGTAAAAAAAAGCTTTTCGCACATTGGCCTTCATAAATCAAAGTACTGAGCACAGGTGATGGGATATTGTGTTGAATTTGTATAAGATGTTGGTGAACCTTATTTGGAGTATTGTGTGCAGTTTTGGTCACCTGCCTAAAGGAAAGATGTAAACAAAGTTGAAAGAGTATAGAGAAAATTTACAAGGATATTACCAGGTCTGGAGGACCTGAGTCATAAGGAAGGATTGAATAGGTTAGGACTTTATTTCTTGGAGTGGAGAAGACTGAAGGAAGATTTGACAGAGGTATACAAAATTATGTGGGATATAGAAAGGATAAATACAAGTAGGCATTTTCCACTGGGGTTGGGTGGGACTGCAACTAGAGGTCATAGGTTAAGGATGAAAGCTGAAAAGTTTAAGGGGACCGTGAGGGAAACTTCTTCACTCAGAGGGTCACAAGCATGTGGAACGAGTTGCAGCTCAAAAGCGGTACATGCCAGCTCGATTTCAACATTGAAGCGAAGTTTGGATAGGTACATGGATGGTAAGGGTATGGAAGACTATGGTCCCAGTGGGGGTTGATGGGAGTAGGTAGTTTAAATGGTTCAGCACAGAATGATGGGCTGAAGAGCCTGTTTCTGTGTTGTATTTATCTATGACTCCAGGATTCTAATCAAAGACATTCAGGAGCCGTGGTAGCGTAGCGGTCAGCAGCTTGGGGACGTTGGAGTTAGGAGTACAATTCTGATGCCATCTGTAAGGAAGTTTTACATGGAAAGCGTGGATTTTCTCCGATTGCTCCAGTTTCCTCTCACAGTCCAAAAAATGTTGCGGTCGGTAGGTTAATTAGTCATTGTAAATTGTCCTGTGATTAGGCTGGGATTAAATCAGGCGTTGCTGAGCAGCGCGGTTTGGTGGGCCAGAAGAGCCAATTCCATGTTATATCTCCATTACAATAACAATAATAATGGTTCACTTCGCCTTGCCATGTCCTTCACTGTGTATGCTGACTATTGAATTCCCAGCAAGAGTGAAAACTGTAATTGGAGGCAGGATTCTCTGGGAAAAGGAAGGATGATTAACTGTGGCATCCATTAATGGTTTTGTGGAGAGGGAAATCGCTAAGTAACAGCTACATGCTCCATTAGTCCAGAGAACACACGACATTTAATGGCCTGTGTAATTTCAGCCTTTAACTGTTATATTTCAATAGTGCCTTTCAATTGTCTCAGCCTGAGTTATAGCAGTAGGGTTCCATTAAGTGTAACATGCAAAACACATTTCTCAGGGTCATGGTGATGTCCCGCACCGAAGTGTGCCTTTTGGCCCATCTTCTCCGCTTTATGAGGTAGACTGGCACAGCCGCTCGTTAATGCAAGTATCTAATCAGCCAATCATGTAGCAGCAACTCAACGTCTAAAAACATGGTCAAGAAGTTCAGCTACTGTTCAGACCAAACATCAGAATGGGGGAGAAATGTGATCTCAGTGACTCTGAGTGTGGAGTGATTGTTGGTGTCAGATGGGGTGGTTTGAGTATCTTAGAAACCTTTCTTTTGCCAATTAAGTTGATGTAGAACAAGCTCTCCAAATCAGAAATAGAGAATTGGAATCTGAATAAGGTCTGTTATCACCAGCTTCAACGATGTGCACCATGTTGTTCTGCTGCAGCAGTACAGTGCAAAGACATACCCTCAGTGGCCTGTTTATTAGTACAGGAATAGAACCCAACGTGGTCTTCTACTGCTGTTAAGTTTAAGATGATGTACATTCAGAGAAGCTCTTCTGCACACCACTATTGTAATGTGTGGGTATCTGAGTTATTGTCATCTTCCTGTCAGTTTGAACCACTCTGGCCATTCTTCTCTGACCTCTCTTGTTAACAAAGCATTTTCACCCACAGAACTACCACTCACCGGATGTCTTTTGTTCTTGCGCATTGTCTGTAAACTCCAGAGCAGGGGTTCCCAACCTTTTTTATGCTGTGGACCCCTACCATTAACTGAGGGGTCCATGGACTTCTGGTTGGGAACCCCTGCTCTAGAGACCGTTGTGTGTGAAAATCACAGGAGATCAGCAGTTTCTGAGATCCTCAAACCACCTTGACTGGCACCAACAACCATTCCACGGTCAAAGTCACTTAGATCACATTTCTTCCCCATTCTGATGTTTGGTCTGAAAAACAGCTGAACTTCTTGCAACACGAGCAAAGTGCTGGGGGAACTCATCTGGCCAGGCAGCATCTATGGAAAAGAGCAAACAGTCAATGTTTTCCCTTCATCAGGATCAATGAAGGGTCTTGGCCTGAAACATTGACTGTTTGCTCTCCTGATGAGATTAGGGACCCTATCCACAAGGATCCATGAACATCAACTGGCTGTAAAGTGGAGTGAGCAACTCTCCCGCCTCTCTACCCATGAAGATCGAGAGGGGCACAAATTCGGCTGAGTATCGGTGAAAGTCGTGGCGCAAGCGAATACGTGTCATACGCAAGAGGATTCCTGGAAGTGTGGTTTTCTGCGAACAACTCCGTAAACAGAATCGTCGACCTTGATCCTATTTATGAGCCGATGCGTGCAAAATTCCAGATCACAATGCTAAGAGTTCATCAGTGACGAGATTTCCTCCCTACATCACAATTGAGCTTCTGTAATGAAGACCGATCAGCTGATGGACACACAGAGAAAGGCCAAGCATTCGGAGGGCATACCACAATCAACAGCGCACTGGTGAGTCTCCTCAGATGGTGACAAAACACTTGCAAGTAGATTGCCAAGATCGGAGAACAACTCAACCAAACCAGCACAAGAAGACAGATGAGGAGGAATTTGTGTCGCCAGAGGGTGGTGAACCTATGGAATTCAATGCCACAGATGGCCGTAAGGGCCATGTCATTGGCGATATTCGAAAGAGAGGTTGATAGGATCTTGATTAGTAAGAGCATCAAAGATTACTGGGAGAGGTGCGAGAATGGGGTTGAGAGGGATAATAAATCAGCAGAGAGGTTCGATGAGCTGAATGGCCTAATTTTGCTCCTATGTCTTAAGGTCCTCAATGGTAGTAACGAGAGTCCTTGGTGATGGACGCCATCTTCTTGAAGCACCAGCTCTTCAGGATGTTCACCATATGTGATGTTCACAGGTTATAATGGCCCTGACACAATGGGCATTGGATCACTATCTTTACCTGAGAGAGCAAACCGTTATTTGCTTTACCAAAGAGGAACATTGGACAAGTGTACTCTGAGAGATTATTCCAGCCCATCCTAATTTCCCTTTTCTTTTCCCCTGACAGGAATGAGAGCCGTTACTTGACCTGTCACCGCGGATCCAACTGTTCAGGACCGATTTTTTTTTTGCCCCATGACAGTTTCTAACTATGTCTTAAATACATCCACTAACACACTGGAAAGTCTACTCCAAATATTGATCAGTTGATTAAGATTCCAAGCAGGCTACCACTGAGTTGTTTGCTCCAGATTTATCTTGTTTTGCTACCTGACATTAATGTTACATTTGTCTTTGCCACTCAGATGAATGGTGGTCACATCCACCAGCCAATCTCTCGCTGCAGGGTTGAGATCAAGATATTGGAGGTGTTGGATTAGAGTGTAAAATTGTTTTGTTTTTCTCTGTCTCGCAGTTCAATCTTTACTATGCTGTAAGTATTTTCTGTGTTCCATATCAACATCCCAACAAGCCGCACCGGCCTAACGCTTGCAAGACAGCAGAGAGGGAAAGCAACCATCACAGTCAGGTTTCTAATGCTCCAACTTGTAAGGCCATAAAATATCGGAGCAGAATTCAGCCCTTCATTCCATTGAATCTGCTCTGCCATTTCATCACGGCTGATTCATTTTCCCTCTCAGCCCCAATCTGCTGACTTCACCCCGTATCCCTGACTAATTAGAGATCGATCAACCTCTGTCTTAAATATACCTAATGACTTGGCCTCTACAGCTGCCTGTGGCAACCCACAGATTTACCACTCTCTGGCTAAACAAATTCCTCCTCATTTCTTTTCTAAACGGATGTCCCTTTATTCTGAGGCTGTGTCCACTGCTCTTTGGCTCCCCCACCCAAAGAAGCATCCACCCTAAATCCACTCTACTGAGGCCTTTCAACATTCAATAGGTTTCAATGAGGTCACCGCTCATTCTTCTGAATTCCAGTGAGTACAGGCCCAAAAACATCAAATGTTCCTCGTGTGATAAGCTTTTCAGTCCTGGAACCCACTCCAATGTCACTAAAACGTTCCTGATCAGTATGAGTAGGAATTATTTCAGACAACATCTCTTGAATCAGTGCTTCCCACCTCTCCCAACAGTGACACCACCTGGAAAGCCTGAAGCACAAAGATGAAGTCATGAAGAAAATCTCCTTCACAGAAAACAGCAATCTGATTATTTTAATCTATACACAAACACAAATTAAAAATGGTCATTACCACACTGTCTTACTAATTCCCATTTATAATGTTTGACATTAAAAATTAATAGGATTTGAAATTTGCCAACACAGCATTAAGGAGAATATTCGCAGTGGCCTTGAAAGACGGATGTTTTAGCGGTAAAATTCCAGCATCTTCTCAAGTGCCTCCTGCTTTGAGGTGCTGGTTGAGTTGGGAGAGGGGGATCTCATAGTGAGCAAATGAATCCTCAGAGTAAAACATAGAACAGTACAGAACAGGAACTGGCCATTCGGCCCGCAATGTTGTGCCGAACCAGCTAAAAAGCAAATCAAAAACACCCAAAAACTAATCTCTCCTGCCTACACAATGTCCATATCCCTCCATCTTCCTCACATCCATGTGGCTATCTAAACATCTCCTAAAAGCCTCTAATGTATTTGCTTCTACCACCATATCAAGCAGCACATTCCAGGCATCCACCACTCTCTTGAGTAACAAAACTTAACCCCTCACATCCCCATTGAACCTACCCCCTTCTCACCTTCAATTTATACCTTCTGGATTTAGACGTTTCTACCCTGGGAAACAGATACTCCTCATCTACTCTGTCTATGCATCTCATAATCTTCTACACCTCTATCAGATCTCCCTCGGCCCCTGACACTCCAGAGAAATCAACCCAAGTTCGTCCAGCCTCTCCCCAAAGGAATTGTTTCTTGTGTCTCTGTCCAAGCAGGCAGTTGGGAGGAGATGAAGTCACTTGTTTTAGAGTTTAGAGTATCTGGAGTATTCTGGCAGGATGGGCTAGTTGACAACTGAATGACAGTAGGTTTGACTAAGTGAAGAAGAGAAGGTGTTGGTCAGGGCTTCCCAAGCTTTTTTATTCCGTGGATCCTTACCATTAACCAAGAGGTCTATAGACCCTGGGTTTGAAATCCTTGGTAGATGAATGATAGACTGAAATTTTCCAGAGGGCAGAAACATTGGAGATTTTGTTAGTTTTCCCATAGTTCTGATAAAAAGGATAGGTTAAAGACTTGTAAGGTTGAAAATGTTATCTTCTGATGAGGGGTCACAAAGATCAGGGAAGTCAGATCGTTCTGTGTGTTCAAGGACTGATGAAAGAGGCAGACATGGAAATTAATGAATAGGAATTCCAGCTGATTTCCAACTGGAACAGTAACAAACAAAGACCTTTATCATAATTCTTGTTTTTTACAGTTTGTTAGGACTTTACTCCCTGGAGCGTACGAGAATGAGGCGAGATTGGACAGGTATACAAAATTATGAAAAGTATAGATAGTGGGAAAAGCCTGCTTGCATGTACCCCGAAGTTGGGTAAGACAAGAACTAGGGGCCATGGTTAAGGGTGAAAGGTGAAATGGTAAGGGGAACATGAGGGGAATCTTCTTCACTCAGAGGGTGAGAAGAGTGTGGGATGAGCTGCCAGCATAAGTGATGGATGCAATTTTGATTTCAGCATTTAAGTGTCATTTGGATAGGTACATGGATGGGAGGAGTATGGGGGGTTATGTCCTGGGTGCGTGTTGACAGGACTAGGCAGATTATTAGTTTGGCACAGACTAGGTGTGCTGAATGGCCTGTTTCTGTGTTGTAGTGCTCTATGTCTATTGTGTACCACTGTGCAATAACTGGTTCAGTACTGGTGAAAGAAATGCTTGACTGTGTCGCATAATTCTTGAAAGAAAAAGTGATTTGCATATACACTAAAGAAACATCTTTGCAAAGGTACTGTACTAGTGGCAACAGCTCAGGAATAAAAGGAACAAAGCCCAACATGGGCAGAGAGATCGCTGTGGAGCAGAGACAGTGAAACTGCTACTCCACAGAATGAGTCAGCCTTTGGAACTTAGAAATAAAACGGTTCCATTTCAGACTGTCTACAATCAAAGCAAAGCACATACCAGCAGGCCCAATGTGATCTTTCAAGGAAGTAAGGTGTAGTTTCTCTCCCGGCCACAGATTTAAATATGGGCGGGGGTGGTTGCAGAGAGGTAGTGCTGATGTGAAAGATCAGTTGTGACATTAGTGCACTTAGAGCAAGAATGAGGGCCAAGAGGCCTGCACCACCTTCTGGCATAAGGTGGGGTGGGGACCTGGCTTTCTGCTGATTCAGAGCCTTGCTGGTGAAGGGGCATGGGCAACCCTTGTGCTCTGCAGTCACAGATGGGCCATGTCAGCTGACAATGACAGGCTCCCTCACTCGAAGGACACGGGCGCCATTGAAACGATGCTTCCCTGGTCCTCTCACTGATGCCTGCTTCTGTTTCCTGCCGACCTCACTCTTCTCGACAGAGCCGAAGTGGGACCTGAACACCTGAAATCATGGCAACCCCGCTCAATCTCCCAGTCCCAAACCTGGCAGCACCAAACCCCCTCCAGCCCTCCCTCACTGTCACTGCTCAGTGCTCCCGCCATGCCATTGCTCAATCTACAAATTGACTGCTGGTGCCCCATTCCAGTGTCCGTGGGTCTCGTCGCACTCTTCACCCACTGACTTGATGCTCCAAGGTCCCAGAGATGGCCCAGTAGCTGCAGATCAGTTTCTTTTCAAACCAGGAAGGGATGCGCCTGTTTCCCAGGTCATGGGGGCGGGGGTCCAGTCTGCATGCCCCTCACCTCCGGATACGCCAAAGTCCTTCTCAGTATCTGACAGGCTTTGGGACAATTTTCTCTGTGCACACATGCAGGACAAAGCAGCCTTAGATTCAGTTTCATGCCAGGCAGCAGGTAGACAGCCAGGCCCCACACATGGAATGGAGATGAGGGGGTCAGGGTGAGAGGGGCTAGTTCCTGCCCTGGAATGAGGGTGAGGAGGATCTTGATTTAACACTCGGATGTGATTTGGTCAGAAACTGTACTGTCCATCCAAATGTGGATTAATTCCAATGAATGATGGACTAGAACTAAAAGTTATGGGTGAAAGGTGAAATATTTAAAGGTAACCTGAGGGGGAACTTCATTGCTCACGGGGGGGGAGGGGTGTAGGGGTGGAATGAGCTGCCAGTGGGACTGGTAGATGTGGGTTTGATTTCAACATTTTACAGAAGTTTGGATGTGTGTGGCTGGTTGGGGTCTGGGTGCTGTTTGATGAGATGTTTTGGCATGGTCTAGATGGGCCGAATGGCCTGTTTTTGTGCAGTAGTGCTCTGTGACTCTGACAGGATGATGATATGAGGAGAGTGTACTCCTGCAACACTTGAATGGGCTTGATGGGGCTGTAGAGGTGGCCATCAGATGGTTGAAGGGGGAAGCCCATGGCTGCATTAGAGCAGAGTCCTCCCCATCACTGAGGGACGAGGCCTCTCTCCTTCCCGTGAGAGGTGGAGTTGGCTCTGCCCCTCTTTCAGCTCCCACCTCCCTGACCAAAAGCTGCACAGTCTTCCCGTGGCATGGTAGCATAGGAGTTAGCGTAAACCCTTTAAAGCTCCTGCGATCAGTGTTCAACTCCCACTGCTGTTTGCAAGGAGTTTCTACACTCTCCCTGTGAGCACCAGGGTTTCCTCCGGGTGCTCTGGTTTCCTCCCACAGTCCAAATGCATACCGGTTACGGTTAATAAGATGTGGGCGTGCTACATTGACAAAACTTGCAGCAAACGACCTCACACTGTGTTGGTCATTGAGGCAAACAATACATTTCACTATTAATCTTTCAAAGATGCATTTCACTGTACGTTTTGAGGTTACAATGTGCGTGAGATAAGTCCTTTCTTTATTTAGTCACATAACCACAGCTGCTGACTGACACTGAGTCATCGAGCAGAACACAAGCACGGGCCCCTCTGCACAATACTATTCTTTTCAAATCTTTATTATATTATTCAAAAATAACACGAGTACGTCGAAGTAAGCAACACTCACAATGTGTCAAGGAAAAAAAACATTATTTTAAAGATTGAAAAATTTTTGATGATAATTCAAAAAACCCTACTAAGCAAGAAAAAGTGGGGGAAAAAAAACCCATTAGGTGTACAACCCTGGAGCCATGCGTCACACAAAAAGCTTCTAAAGATAAACATCAAACTGCCAGCAAGAAAAAAAAAGTACCAAAAATTTACAATTAGATCGTGGAGGAAATCTATCAATTAACTCAAATGATAATAACGAGCAAATGAACCCCCTGCACAATACTATTGACCAGCACTGGATCCATTACCTTCTATATCTCGTGATTCACGCAATGGGCAAAACACAGCACTCTGCAAAAGTCTTGCGCACATATATATAGTTAGGGTGCCGAAGACTTTTGCAGAGTGCGACAGTAATTTTATGTATTGCACTGTACTGCTGCCACAAAAGCAAAACAAATTTCATGACTTGTGTGAGTGACGATAAACCTGATTCTGATCTGGGTCTCTGTAGTGGACTGAGAGTGGGAAGGGGACAGGGAGAGGGGAGTGATGGTTGGGGAAAGGGGAAGGGAGGGGGGAGCAGGAAGCACCAGAAAGACATTCTGTAATGATCAAAAAGCCAATTGCTCGGAATCAAATAACCTTGCCTGGTATCTCAGGGCTGGGTGTGTCTGCATGTGTGCCAACCCCGCCCCCACCCCGGCACTCCTTCTCTGCCACCTGTCCCACACCCCTCCCGCAGCTCTCCACCCTCGCCATTCCTAACGTCCTTTGCTCCCATCAGATTGACAAACCTGCTCTCCGCTCCATGTTGACAAATACAGTATTGCGCAAAAGTATTAGGCATCCTGGCTATGGTATATATATGAGTGCCTGAGACTTTTGCATTTTTTGCCAAAGTATATGTACTTTGATAGTAAACTTACTTTGACTTTGTCAATGATCTTGTTGTTATTTCCAATTGGAAGGAATTGTAATATGACTGAGGCAGTTCTATCATTATTCAGTCCTGGTGACCGAGAACTGCTTCTCCCCCTTCACTGACCTGGACAAAGTGGTTGTGAATTTCCTCCCATGCTTCTATCACAGAGGATGTTCCTGGATTTAGAATGATGTTGCAGAGAGTGACTTCCACTCTGTGACTTGGAGGGGATGGCAGTGTGTCACACAGGCAGCTTGGAGGGGATGGCAGTGTGTCACTCAGGCAGCTTGGAGCTTAATGTCATTTTCTTGGAAGATGAATTGGTGCCCTAACCTGCTTGAACTTTAGTTGAAGATGATAATTCTGCAATTGAAAGGTCCTGTGGAAGTCACAAATAGGCTCTAAAGCTTACGGCTGTTAAAGCCTGGACACAGTTCACTGGAATCTCTGTTGCTGAGCAACAGGCTACTCAGCCCCTCAAGCCTGTTCCATCCACCTGCACCGTGGACATAGGGTCTCTTTTCCATTTACCAATGATGTGTTTCCCCTTCCTTCCATGTATTAATTGTGATATTGTTTACTCACTGCGACCTAAGGCATTGGAGCAGAATGAGGCCACTCAGCCCTTCGAGTCAGATTCATTATCCCTCTCAACCCTATTCTCCGTGACCTTTAACTCACTATTAAGAACATTTCAACCTCCATGTTAAATGACCTGGTGTCCACAACTGTCAGTGGCATTGAACTCCACAGATTCACCATCCCCTGTCTCAAGAAATTCCTACTTGTCTCTGTTCTAAGTGGGTGTCCCTCTACTCTGAGGCTGTGCCCTCTGATCCTAGACTCCCACACTATTGGAAACATCCTCTCCATGTTTAGGCCTTTCAATATTTGATAGATTTCCCTCCTCCCCTCACCTTTTTATTTTGACATTTTCCCCCTTTCTTCTCGGTCCCGAAAAGGTTGACAGTTATTTCTTCTCCATAGATGCTGCCTGACCTGCTGAGTTCCTCCAGCATTTTGTGTGTGTTGCTTTTGATAGGTTTCAATGAGATTTTCCCTCCACCACCACCGCTATTCTTCTGAACTCCAGAAATTAACTAAATCTGGTTAATCAAACATTCCTGATATGCTAACCAATTAAACAGTTCACACATCCCAGGATTTGAGAGTGGAACTGAATAACAATTATTTGCTTTTCCTACATTTCTTCATTAAACAAAGCCTGGGCCTAATGAAATCTGCAGAACTGATGTTTCGTGCCTTTTTCACCTCGTTAAGTAAATCTTGATTAGGCAGTGAGATTGGCAGCCAGTGGCTTGCAATGTAACTGCAGCTGGAAGGTCTCCCCCCCCCCCCCCCCACCACCACCAAAAGATTTTTAGCAATTGCACATGCTGTTACAGCCTTTCCGCTGTTCATGAGGGAGGTGACACATGTACAGCTGCCAATGTCACCTTTCTCCCACACTGGCTACCGTGGCTGCAGTCCGGGCCACAGTAACCAGACCAATACTCCCCACCAACACTTCCCACTGCCTCGGTAAAGCAGCCAGATCCTACCCATCCCGGGCATTCACTCTTCCACCCCGCCCATTGGACAGAAGATACAAAAGCCCAAAAGCATGTCCCATCAGGCTCAAGGACAGCCTGTATCCCACATGCCCTTCAGCCCATCTAGACCTTCCCGAACTCTTATTCTGCCTAGTCCCATTGACCAACATCTAGACTAGGGGTTCCCAACCTTTTTATGTCATGGACCACTACTATTAATTGAGGCATCCATGGATCCCAAGTTGGAAGCCCCCGATTTGGACCAGAGTTCTCCATATCACTCCCATTCATGTACCTATCCAAACTTCTCTTGAATGTTGAAATCAAACCTGCATCCACTACTTCTGCTGGCAGCTTGTTCTGTACTCGCACCACACTCTGTGAAGAAGTTCTCCTTCAGGTTCCCCTTAAATATTTCACCTTTCACCCTTAACCCATGACCTCGAGTTCTAGTCTCACCTCATCTCAGTGGAAGAAAAGCCTGCTTGCAGTTACCCTTACCCCTCATTCGGGTGGCAGGGTGGAGATACGTCTCTACCAAAGGAGGTGTAAGGTGCTCCCTCCCTGTGCTAGCCTGCAGGTCACCCTTGGGCAAGGTGTAGCACCTGCTTAGCCCTCCTCTGCCCCCACCACCCCGATCAGGGTCATGTGAAGCCATAGGAGCAGGTGATGGATGGCCATATGAGCAGCCGGTGCCCATCACGTCCTGGTTATGTGACCACTGATGCCAGGCAGACAATCTCTTGATGATGGCTGGGAGTCACCCATCTTGTAAAGACACTGCCTGGAAGAAAGCAATGGCAAAACTCTTCTGGGAAAAATTTGCCAATAACAGTCCTTGTCACAGAATGACCATGATCACTCTTGTCATATGACACGAGACATAATGATGATGATACCCCTCATAATTTTGTACACCTTTATCAAATTTCCCTCATTCTCCTTTGATCCCGGCAATAAAGCCCAAACCTATTCAACCTTTCTTTATAACTTTTCTTTTTATTTCCTCAGTATACTTGTGTATAGAATCATCTGTCTGGATGGCAAAAAAAAGAGCTTCTCACTGTACCAAGGTATATATGACAATTAACAAAAAGCCAAACCAAACCTCGCACTCTCCATGAATTTATTAACAGTCTTAACATTCAACCTGACACAACAAATCATTCCTTTAAACCTTGCCCAAGAACCTTGTTTATCTCCATGTGCACCTTGAAGTCAATTGTCACTCAACAAGACGCTTCTGAAGCAGCTTAAGGTGCTTTTGTTGTGTGTTTGTGCTGTTGGAAGACACTGTTTTTTTAAATAGTACTTTTTATAAGATCTGTACTTTTTAACAAACTTACGTATTTTTTACAGTATGTGATGGTTCATCCCCACTCACTGTCAGAAAGCAGTATAGCAGCTAAACTAATTGGTTATCACCGTTCTCATTTTTCATTGGCTAGGTATTAGCACTTTTCCCATTTCATGCTACTTTTTAATTACATAGCCAATTAACTAGTTTATCTCTATCTGCGAGGGGTGATTGATAAGTTCGTGGCCTAAGGTAGGAGGAGTCAATTTTAGAAAACAAGCACATTTATTTTTCAACATAGACCCCTCCTACATTTACACACTTAGTCCAGCAGTCTCATCAACATCCTTGCAAATTTGCTCTGTATTCTTTCAACCTTATTTACATCTTGTATAGATGTATAATATATTTTATCCTGTATATTTTATATATATAATGAGGTAGGGTTCATGGGTTCAATATCCATTCAGAAGTCTGACCGCAGAAGGAAAGAAGCTGTTCCTGAATAGCATTAAGAGGGCATGTCCTGGGTGGGGGGTCCCTAATGCAGACACAGTCTTTCTGAGGCACCACTCCTTGAAGATGTCTTGGATACCACGGATGCTGGTGCCCATGATGGCATTGGAGAGTCAATGTAAATACAAAATCACCTCCAGGACTCTGAATACTGGATATTGTGAGGATGCCTAGGTAATTTGAAAAAACAACTGGTTCCATCTTTATTGTTGAAGGGAGAGGAAGGTAGTGGGGCTGGTTGGAGAAAAATACAGCCATCCCTCGTATAAAGTTCAAAGTACAACGTTCCAAGTAAATTTATTATCACAGTACACATGTGTCACCATAAATGACCTTGAGATTCATTTTCTTGCAAGCATTTACAGGGAAAATAAAGAATGCAAAAGAATTCATGAAAAGCGATGCTTAAAGAGAGACTGACAAATGACCATTTTTGTATTTGTACTGTGCATTACACCCTGGCCCGAAGAAATCTGTCGTTTTGCAGTATACATGTATATAGTTAAATAACAATAAACTTGACTTGATTTGATTTGTTTTGGGAAGGAGGTGTAAGGAGCTGCTTCCCTCCGCTTGCCCGCAGGTCACCCTTGGGCAAGGTGTAGCACCTGCTTCCCCTCCCCCCATCAGGGGCAGGTGAAGCCCTGGGACCAGGTGGTGGATGGTTATACGAGCCACTGGTGCACATCTCAAGTCCTGGTTATGCGACCACTGACACCAGGCAGACAATCTCTGAAGAGTATTGATAATGGCTGGGGTCACCTGTCTGGTAATGACATTGCCTAGAAGAAGGCAATAGCAAACCTCTTCTGTAGAAAACTTTGCCAAGAACAATCATGTTCATATAGACCATGATCGCCCGTGTCTTACGACATGGCACATGATGATGATGAGGAATTGAGAAGGTAACAAAAAAGGAGGAAATAATTTTATAAACAGCATCTTTCACATCACCAGCAAAGTTCCTGAACACTCGTACAAAGTCCCCCTGAGCACCAGTGCTCAGCACTCCCTCTATAAATTCCAGATACCAGCTGGCTTTCCCTCCTCTCCACCCCACTTTCTTATTCCGGCTTTCCCCACCTTCCTTTCCAGTCCTGATGAAGAACCGAAACATCGACTGTTTATTCCCCTCCAAGGATGCTGCCTGACCTGCTGAGTTCCTCCAGCATTTTGTGTGTTGCTCTGGATTTCCAGCATCTGCAGAATCTCTTGTGTTTTATAATTTGAATTTCCAGATCAGCTTCTTCACATCGTTGTGTCTGCAACAGTCTGTGGGCAGAGAGTCAGAGTTTGACGTACTTAAACTGTCCACGCCAGTGTATTAAGACTGGCCAAGAGACAGAGGGGTTTGGTTCAGTGGGGTGCACCGTGCGCCAGCAGATGATGAGCAGGAAGATTTGCAAATTGGTTTCAGCTGGGAACTGCAGAAACCAGACTGTGTCATGGCGAGCTGTTGATTAAACGTCCTTTCAGACAAGCCAATTTACAAACTCATTATTGACCTTTCTCAGTCCAGGATGTATGTTTGTGAGGCATTTCAAAGCGCAACATTATGTCAAACATAAATCTGTATGTTCTAAAACTAAACCAGATTATTTAAAGCAGTGTACTTAAAGAGACATATTTGATGAATAAAGATGTGTGGTTTTGAAGAGAGCAATTGTGGTTTAAGAAGTCGGCAGAACTAGGAGTTTAAATCCTGTACCTCTCTCCCTGAAAGAACACTTTCAATGTCTCTGGAAGATTGTTCACCCTCACCTTCTCCAGGAAAGTCAGGAAAGGTTGCTTTTCAGAACTAGTGGAAAGATTCACCCAGAACTATTTACTGACTACTGCAGCTCAGACACTTGCAGAGGCACAGGATCTAATTTTATACTGACCACAGGCGAGAGACTTCAGATCAGGTGGAAAGCCTAGAGGTGCTGAGAGTGATCTTAGAACAGGACAGGTTGAGGAGAGCATTAACAAGTTGTTCAAAATCACCAAGGGCTTTGAAAAAGGAGATTTATTCCACCAGCAGGGAGCATAGATCTCTGACCATTAGTTAAGGGGTAGATGATAGCCCAGGACAGCGCAAGAACAGGCCCTTTGGCCCATCAGGTCTGTACTAGCTCTGATGAAGCTAAGCCCATTTGGCTCCATGGGATTGACACTGCTCCATTTCCTGGCTGTTCATGAATCTGTCCTCATAGTTCACTAGCAGGTGGAGGAGATGGCATTACTGGTTAATCGAGTAATAAAGGAAGCATTTGGCACATTGGCCTTCATAAATCAAGCTATTGAGTACGGGAGATGGGATGTTATATTGAGGTTGTATAAGACATCGGTGAGGCCTAGGTTGGAGTATTGTGTGCAGTTTTGGTCACCTACCTACAGGAAAAATGTGAATAAAGTTGAAAGAGTACAGAGAAAATTTACAAGGATGTTGTCGGTTCTGGAGGACCTGAGTTATGAGGAAAAATTAAATAGCTTAGTACTTTATTCCTTGGAACATAGAAGATTGAGAGAAGATTTGATCATGGGTATAGACAGGGTAACTGCAAGCAAGCTTTTTCCACTGAGGTTGGGTAGGGCTACAACCCAAAGCCTTAGGTTAAGGGTGAAAGGTGACATGTTTAATTGGAATATGAGAGGAAACTTTTTTGTTCAGAGGACGATGAGAGTGTGGAATGAGCTTTTGGCACCAGTGGTGCATGCCAGCTTGATTTCAATATTTAAGAGCAGTTTGGACAGGTACATGGATGGTAGGGGTATGGAGGGCTTTGGTCCAGGTGCAGGTCGATGGGAGTAGGCAGTTTAAATGGCTTGGCAGGAACCAGATGGGGCAAAGGGCCTGTTTCTGTGCTGTACTTTTCTATGACTCTGTGACTTTATGAGAATTGGTATGTTAACAAAGAGTCTCACAAATTTTATCACAGTACCATGGACAGCATTCTGACTGGTTACATCATTGCCAGGTATGGAGGCTCCAATGCACAGGACTGAAGCTGTCTGCAGAGAGTTGTAAACTCAGCCAGCTCCATCATGGGCACTAGCCTTCCCACAGTCGAGGACATCTACAACAAGCAGTGCTGCAAGGAGCAGGTCCAGCATTAAGGACACCCAGCACTCAGGACATGCCCTCTTCTCATTGCTACCATCAGGAAGGAGGTCCAGGAGCCTGAAGCCACACACTCAATGATTCAGGAACAGCTTCTTCCCCTCTGCCATCCAGTTCTGTGACAACTTCAACAGGCTGTGCCTCAAGAAGGTGGCATCCATCGTCAAGGCAGCCCACACTCCGGGACATGTATCTCCTTCCTGATGGCATTAATGAGGACAAGAGCCCAAAGACCCAGAAACAACATTTTGGGAACAGCTTCTTCCCTTCTGCTGTTAGATTTCTGAATGGCCCAATATATTGATGCAGCTAGGAAGAAGGCACAACAGTGGCTATATTTCATTAGGAGCTTAAGGAGGTTTGGTTTGTCAGCAAAGACACTCACAAGTTTCTACTGATGTACCATGGAGAGCATTCTAACTAGCAACATCACCATCTGGTATTGGGGGAGGGGGCTACTGCACAGGGTCAAAATAAGCCACAGTAAATTGTAATCTCAATCAACTCCATCATGGGCACTAGCCTCCGCAGTATCCAGAACATCCTCAAACAGTGATACCTCTAAAAGAAGGCATCCATCATTAAGGACCCCCAACTACCAGGTCATGCCTTATTCTCATTGCTACCATCAGGAAGGGGGTACAGAAGCCTGAAAGTACACACTCAACGATTCAGGAACAGCTTCTTCCCCTCTGCCATCTGATTTCTGAATGGACATTGAACCCATGAACACTACCTCACTACTTTTTTTCCTTTTTACATTACTTATTTAATTTAACTACTTTTTATACTTACTGTAATTGACAGATTCTTTTCTGTTATTACATATTATGTTGAACTGCTGCCTCAAATAGTACATTTCATGCCAGTGATAATAGGTGTATCTCTGACCTGTCTGTTGAATCTGTTTGCAGCAATTCCTCTCCCAGAGCATCTGCTACTAGCACTTCTTTCAGGAACCTACCACTTTCTGTGTAAAAAGACTAAAGTAGCTAGCCATCTGGACACAAGCTGGGGTCTGATCAGCCCCGGCTGGGTCACCTGGAGGAGGGTGTACGATGTTGAAAGACCCGAAACAGCCGATGATTCCAGGAACATCACTGAAGATGTGTCTGGAAGCATCAGTAGATGTATGTACACAGCCTTACAAATCTCCCTAGACTTTTATCCCCTCCGTGTAAATCCATGCCCTCTAGTGACTGACATTTCCACATTTCCACCTTGGGAGAATCACTCTGACAATCCAGCAGAGAGACATGAGAGCAGGTGCCGTGAATTGCAATAATGTGGAACATGGTTCCTGAGAACTGAAACAATATGCTATTTCCAGAGAGATGCATATCATTTGTTTGGAAGGGAGTATGGGAACACCAATGCTCTTGAACAGAAAATCCTACAGAAAGTAGAGGATATGGCTTAGTCCATCAAGAGTAAAGCCCTCGCAACCATTTCTTGTGACAGAGTTTCATCTAAGAGAAACTCTGTCACAAGAAAGCAGCATCCATCATCAGGGTCCTCCACTACCCATATATGCTCTCTTCTCACTCCTGCCATGGGGAAGAAGGTATAGGAGCCTGAGGACTCACTCTACCAGGATCAAGAACAGTTTCTAGCCCTCAACCATCAGGCTCCTGAACCAAAGGGGATAACTTCACTTGCCCCCTCACTGAAAGGTTCTCACAACCAATGGACTCATTTTCAAAGACTCTTAACCTCATTTCCTCGATATTTATTACTTGTTTATTATTAATATTTCTTTTTGTATTTGCACAGGTTATTTTTGACCTGTCCTCTGGTTGAACGCCATAATTGCTTTCATTGATTCTGTTCTGGTTATTATTCTTTAGATATATTGAGTATTCCCACAAGGAAATGAATCTCAGGGTTGTATATGGTGACATATATGTATTTCGATAATAAATTTACTTTGAACTTTGAACATGCACAAGACCATGAAGGTAGAGCAGGAGTGTGGAACTAATTAGGGAACATTCAAGGGAACATGACAGTAGAATAAAGATGTGGCACAGAGATCTTTCAATGAACGATGGACTGAATGCTTCTTCTCCCTGCTGTATAATTCCACAAATCTGTGCTAATCCCAGAGCTCCAGAGATGTGCCATCAATTATGCCTCTTTCTGCAGTCCTTGGACTCTTTGGTGACTGATACTGGGCTCAGTTCAACCTCTTCAGGATTTTAATTTTAAGAAATAAAACTTGGAAATAATTCCCTGAATCTTACCTCTTGAATATTTAGGAAGCTTTATCTTCACGAGTCCTTGCCACAGTTGATGCGCATCTTGGACAATGTACTAAAGGCTCTTCAGCCCATCGAATACAATTCTACTATAATCCCATTTTTGTGAAATTCATATTATTGAATCCAGATTTGTCCAAGAGCTATCCTGTTTACCCACTGTTATACCATAAAACACAGCAGCAAAATTAGGCCATTCAGCCCATCAAGTCTGCTTCACTATTCCATCATTTATTATCTCTCTCAACCCCATTCTCCTGTCTTCTCCTCAAAACCTTGAAACCCCCCCTCCCCACTAATCGAGAACCTAGCAACCACCACTCTAAATATCGCCAGTGACTTGGCATCCACAGCCGTCTGTTGCAATGAATTCCACTGATTCACCATCCTCTGGCGAAAGAAATCCCTCCTTATCTCTGTTCTTATAGGATGTCCTTTTATTCTGAGGCTGTGCCCTCTGCTCCTAGACTCCCCCGCTATGGGGAAACATCCTCTGCACTTCCACTTTATCTGGGGCATTCAATATTCATTAGGCTTCAATGAAATTCCTCCTCCTTCTGCAAAACTCTGGAGTCATCAAACATACTCCAGGGGTCATAAACCTCCTTTGAGCTCACCCCTTCCAGCTGTTGATGGCTGTGCAGCTAAGAAACTATGGCTTAGTTTTATGGTATTATGGACTCCCCTTGTATCTCCTGGTCTTGGACAAGAGCAAGAGATTTGTTTCTTAAGAGTATCCCAATACTCTTGAACCATCACTGGCGTGACAATTATGACCCTACTGACCTTGAGGACAACTACTCAACAGTTGGGATCCTGAATCAGAGCTTGGTTTACTATCACTGGCATATATTGTGAAATTTGTTATTTTGCAGCAGCAGTATAGTGCAATACATTAAAAAAACACTGTATGTTGCAATCATCATCTTCCAAGACACCTGCGCTGCTCTAAAGAGTGCTAACTTATTTTTTATTCTTTCTACTTCTCCTCTGATATTTATATCTGTACATTTGTAATGCTTCCATGACACTATAATTTCTTTCAGGGTCAATAAAGTATCCATCTACCTATATGCCATGTCTTTCTATGGCCATGATTGTTCTTGGCAAATTTTTCTACAGAAGTAGTTTGCCACTGCCTTCTTCTGGGCAGTTTCTTTACAAGACCAGTGACCACCGCCCCCAGCCATTATCAATACTCTTCAGAGATGGTCTGCCTGGTGTCAGTGGTCACATGACCAGGACTTGTGATCTGCACCAGTTGCTCATAGGACCATCTACCACCTGCCCCCATGGCTTCACGTGACCCTGATAGGGAGGGGGGAGGGGCTAAGCAGGTGCTACACCTTGCCCAAGCCCGGGAGTGATCTGCAGGTTACCAGAGGGACACCTCCTTGTGTAGAGCATTTTCTCCACCCTGACAACTAAGAAGTTGCAATACGAAATATTCTTTTAAATAAATAAGGAGAGCAAAATAATGAACACTTGTGATTCTGCAGATGCTGGAAATCCAGAATAATGCACACAAACTGCTGGAGGAACTCAGCAGATGAGGCAACATCTACAGATAGGACTTAAGAGTCGGCGTTTCGGGCCTGGATCCTTGCCGTGTGCGTGGTGCAGCGTGAGTGGTGTTCGTGGGTTCATGGTCCATTCAGAAATTTGATTGCTGAGGGCAAGAAGCTATTCCTAGAACACTGAGTGGGTGCCTTCAGGATCTTGCACCCCCCCATTTTGATGGTAGTAGTGAGAAGAAAGCATGGGAGTTCTTAACGATGGGTGTCACCTTCCTGAGGCAATGCCTTTTGAGGAAGTCTTCGATGCTCACAAGGGTTGTCCCCTTGGTGGAGTTGGCTGAGTCTACAACCATCTGCAGCTTCTTCCGATCCTCTACATCAGAGCTTCCGTACCAGACACTAAATCCAAATGACGCAGAGGAGAATAGTTGGGATTCATGCAGTGTGGGCTATTTTGAATCCAAGATTGTAGAAATAATGAGCTTTCGAATATTCTTAGTGTTAACATAAACTGAATTATTTAGTTGAACGATTAAGAAATCCAAATTGCACGTGGTGAGACCAATGGGCGAAAAAGAGATCCATCTTTCATGAATCGAGCTGAGACAGCTGCAAGGACCACATCATGCACCAACCTATTATAAATACATTTCTAATTTCATCATTTATGGAGCGGCATACTTCTA
This sequence comes from Mobula birostris, assembly GCF_030028105.1. Taxonomy (NCBI): domain Eukaryota; kingdom Metazoa; phylum Chordata; class Chondrichthyes; order Myliobatiformes; family Myliobatidae; genus Mobula; species Mobula birostris. The sequence continues at coordinate 105,739,128 of NC_092381.1, forward strand.
TCTCATCAGAGGCTAGCCTGTGAGATTTCAAAGCTGAAACATATTACTGAAGCAAAGTTTATAATTTGGGTATCTATTGAGAAGGTTTCCCTTAAAAAGTCTAACATGAGCAATTGCTGTTGAGAGCAGGGAGATCTGCCACCCCCTCTGAGTAAGGGTTGTGTTGGCTGATCCTGTCCTCGAGCTGGGTCCTGAGGGGGAGGAGACAATATTCACTCTGCCTCAGGAGGTGAGAGGTAGCCACCAGATCAGAGAAGGAACACTGGATATCTTCAGGTTAGCTCCCTTTGGAAGCAACATTACATCTCCTTCCAGGGCATTGTCAGCTCTTCCTGCACCATGTTCATACACACCTGGATAGTTCATGGTTGGATGCTACCTACAGAATGCAGAGAGACCACTTCTCAGTCAGCATCACCAAGGATCCACGTAAGCAGTGAACAATCAGGTAGATGAGAACTGCCAGGTGATAGACGTGATCGTGGATTTCAGGAAGGATAAGACGAGGGGACACACACCAGTCCTCATGGGGGGATCAGAAGTGGAGACAGTGAGTAGTTTCAAGTTCCCGGGTGTTAATATCTCTGAGGACCTAACCTGGTTCCAACTTATCAAAGCAGCTACAAACAGAGCACAACACTGGCTATATTTCATTAGGAGTCTGAGGAGGTTTGGTATGTCATCTGAAACACTCGCAAATGTTTGCAGATGTACCATGGAAAGCATTCTGACTGGCTGCATCACCATTCAATATGGGGGGGGGGGGGTGGCTACTGCTCAGGTTCAAAGTAAGCTGCAGCGAGTTGTAAAATTAGTCAGCTCCATCATCTATGACATCTTTAAGAAGTGATGCCTCAGAAAGGTGGCATCCGTCAGTAAGGACCCCATCACCCAGGGCATGCCCTCTTCTCATTGTTACCATCAGGAAGGAGATACAGGAGCCTGAAGTCACACACTCAGTGATTCAGGAACAGCTTCTTCCCCTCTGCCATCTGATTTCTGAATGGACATTGAACCCATAAACACGACCTCACTACTTTTTAATTTCCTATTTATTTGCGCTACTTATTTAATATAATTATGTAATATACACCGATATACTTGCTGTAATCTACAGCTACTTCTCATTATCAAGTATTGCATTGGAATGCTGCTGCGGAGTTCACAAATCCCATGACATATGCCCATGATATTAATCCAGATTCTGATTCTGAACAGGTATATCTCACTCCATTCGAAACTCTGTAAAAGCACACGGAAGACCAGAATTATACTTTTCTTTTGACTGACCAAGTACTGTACCTGTTGCCCTCTCCCTGATGATCTGCTGAATTGGTCCACGTGACCATGAGTCAATAAGACATAGGAGCAGAGAGAGTTAGGCCCTTTGGTCCATCGAGTCTTCTCTGCTATTTAATTTCTTTCTCAACCCTATTCTACCACCTTCTCCCTGTAAAAATTAATCCCCTTATCTGAGGAGGGGAGGAGAAGATGGCGGCTTGACGCAGCACGCGCGGCCGCTCTGAAATGATATCATATTTGTAAGTAGGATGCCATGCACAATCCTGATTTGATGGAGACAAACGTGAGAAGCACAGAGGAAATCTGGAGAAACTTCTGAAATGCCTGTTTCGCTGCCGCTGCTACTGTGCGACCGAGAATCTCCGGAGGGGAAGGCCCCAAATCCTCGGCTTTGCCTATTGCCTGTTGCCGGGGTCGGGGTCAAAGCACTCGGCAGAGATGGTTCTCGGTGCTCGGTGTCGGAGGCTCAAAGTTTTCGGACGGACTCAAGAGTCGGCTGTGGTCGGGTGCTGCATCGGCAAGTTTGCGGTGCTGGAGGTTAATGGCAGGGAGAGTTTTTCTTCCTTCTACCGTCTGCATGAGATGATGGGACTTTCGAGAGACTTTGAGACTTTTTTTTTACCTTGCCCATGGTCTGTTCTTATCAAATCACAGTATTGTTTTGCACTGTTGTAACTATATGTTATAATTATGTGGTCTTTGTCAGTTTTTCAGTCTTGTTTGTCTTGTGGTTCTGTGATATCATACCGGAGAAACATTGTATCATTTCTTAATGCATGCATTACTAAATGACAATAAAAGAGGACTGCGTGTCCTCATAATCTAATCTAATCAAGAGCCTATCGGTCTCTGCCTGGGGGGTGGCACTGTAGCACAGCAGTTGGTGCGTCACTTTTCAACACATGCGATCGCCAGTTGAGGTTCAAGTCCGGCCGCTACCTGTAAGGAGTTTGTATGTTCTCCCCATGACCGTGTAGGGTTCATCTGGATGTTCCGGTTTCCTCCCACATTCCAAAGACATGTAGCCTAGTTTGGAGCATCGTGTGCAGTTTTGGTCACCTGCCTACAGGAAAGATGTAAATAAAGTGTGAAAGAGTACAGAGAAAATTTACACAAATGTTGCCAGGTCTGGAGGACCTGAGTTATAAGGAAAGACTGAACAGGTCGGAACTTTACTCCCCGGAACGTAGAAGACTGAGAGGAGGTTTGATAGAAGTAAACAAAATTATGAGGGGTGCAGATAGGGTAAATGCAAGCAGGCTTTTTCCACTGAGCTTGGGTGGGACTACTACGAGAGATTATGGGTTAAGAGTGAAAGGAGAAAAGTTTAAAGGATACATAAGGGGAAACTTCTTCACTCAGAGGGTGGTGAGAGTGTGGAATAAGAAGTCGTGCATGCAAGCTCAATTTCAACGTTTAAGAGAAGTTTGCATGGTCATGTGGGTGGTAGGGAATGGAGGGCTATGGTCCTGGTGCAGTTTAAATAGCTTGGAATAGACTAGATGGGCCGAATGGTCTATATCTGTGTTGTACTCCTCTATGACTCAATGGCGAGTTGTGGGCTGCCCAGCACAATCGTCGATAATTTGATTTGATGTCAGTGATGCATTTCGCTGTGTGTTCCAATGCTTCGAGAGACATGTGACAAATAAGTTAATCTTTAAATCTTTATCACTCTCAAATGTACCTGATTACCTGGGCCCCACAATCCTCTGTAGCAACAGATTCGCCACTCTCTGGATAAAGAAATTCCTCCTCATCTCCGTTTTAAAGGAATGTCCTTGAATTCCGAGGCTGTGCCCTCTAATCCTAGATTCCCCCACTTTGGGAAATATCCCCTGCAAGTCAACTCCATCCAGTCCATACCCTCTTACTTTAAGTTGTATTTCACAACAAGTTATCTACACAGGACTCACTGGAAATGTACTGTAAAAAAGTCTTAGGCACACGTTTATAAAGCTAGGGTGCTAAAGATTTTTGCACAGTACTACAGTAATTTTATATATTGCACAGTACTGCTACCACAAAAAAAAACAAATTTCATGATATATGTGAGTGATGATGAACCTGATTCTGATACGGGTCTATATTGTGGACTGAGAGTGGGAAGGGAGCAAGGAGGGGGAGATCATGGTTGGGAAAAGGGGAAGGGAGAGGGGAGTAGGAAGTAGGAAGCACCAGAGAGACATTCTGTAATGATCAATAAACCAATTGTTTGCAATCAAATGACTTTGCCTGCTGTCTCAGGGCTGGGTGTTTCTGTACCTGTGCCAAACATACCCCACCAATCTTGGCACTCCTCCTCTGCCATCTGTCCCACAACCCTCCTGCAGTGCTCCACCCTCACCATTCCCAATATCCTTTGATCTTGCCAGATTTTCAAACTCGCTCTCCACTCCACGTTGACAAATACACGTGCAACAAAATAGTCCAGGTCCTGAGCCCAGGGAGGTGATACGCATGTAGGAATTTACCTATCATGATACGATAGATTTGACAACAGCATTGTCAGCACTGGAAATGGATGTTTTTCAACCTATAAAAATATTTAAACGGTTGAAAAAAATAAGAATGACAGACCTTGTAGTGGAGTGGTTAATAGTGTTTTTATTATGCCACTCAGCTAGCTGCTCCCACATACTGTACAGGCAGTGTTATCAATAAGGTTCAGTTCAATATCCTGCATGATGGCGTCCTGGTGTGCTCTGCACTCTCCCTCAAGAATGAACACAACACGGTGTCAGAAGTGGGACTCAAACCTACGCCAAACTCAAGGTGACCATAATTCATTCCAAGGTGGAAACATGTACAAAGAGATGGAAATCGTCAAAAACACACACAAAATCCTGGAAAAACTCAACAGGTCAGACAGAACATAGAACATAGAATAGTACAGCACAGTACATACCCATCGGCCCACAATGTTGTGCCGACCCTCAGACCCTGCCTCCCATATAACCCCCCACAGCATCTATGGAAAAGAGTAAACAGTCAACGTTTCAGGCCGAGACCCTTCTACAGGACTGAGAAAGAAGGAGGAAGATGCCTGAATAAAAAATGTGGGGTGTGAGGGGAAGGAGGATATCTAGAAGGTGATAGGTGAAGGCAGGTGAGTGGGAAACGTAAAGGGCGGGAGAGGAAGGAATCTGATAGGAGAGGAGAGTGGACCACAGGAGAAAGGGAAGGAGGAGGGGTCCCGGGGGACGTGATAGGCGGGTGAGAAGAAGTGAAATGTCAGAGTGGGGAATAGAGGAAGGTGATAGGGGATATGTTCTCTGAAAGGAGAAATCAATATTCATGTCATCAGGGTACCCGGACGGGATATCAGGTGTGGAGGGTGGACTCGTCCTCGCACAAAAGGAGGCCATGGATCGACAGGTTGGAATGGTAATGGGAATAGAAATTAACATGTTTAGTCCCCGGTAACTCTTGCTTGAGGCTGATGATGTGGAGGTGCTCAACCAGCCTTTAAATCCTATTACAGAGAGACTGCACTGGGTGTAGTAATTACTCTCTCAAGGATCAGAGAACCATGTTTATGTCAGTTCTAAAAAGTAAACTTCAGTATATGGTAACAAGTACTATTAATAATGAATGCTGATGGCTTTATAGGCTGTATAATATTTATTGAAGATATTCATTATGTAACATATTGCACTCATCTGACTGGGCAAGAGTACCACTGTTTGATTTTGCAAGTGAAATTATTAATAAGGTTGAAATGAGCTATGTAAACATGGCTCTAGGACGAGACATAACACATTTATACCTCTATAATAGAGATTACTTGAGGAGTTTTCATTGTTGCTTGTGGGCTCTTGCTGTGCACAACGGTGGCCACTCTACTTATTAGATATTTTCCACTAGCTGTGGAAATGTGTGACACTGGGCAACAAAGATCTGTGTATATCATATGGATTTTGTGCAGCTGATCATGAAAATCAGCATGAAATTTCCCTATCACGTATCATTTTCTTTTGAAATCGCCCACATTTGTTATTTCAATTCATAAGGAAGGCATTTTTTGTTGGTCCACAAATTAAACAGTTTATCAATGACAGGTAATTTGAAAAACTTCTAGTGGGACCGGAGAAAATTACATGGAAGGCATTCAAGGATCGCATTGAAATTTTTCTTGGCAATTACAGAGCACCAAACTACGTTGACAACATGCTTCAAGCATTCCCATTTAGACTTCTTCCCTGCAAATCCTGGCACTGTCAGCAATGAGCATGGCGAAAGGTTTCACCAAGACATTGTGGTCATGGAGAAATAGTATCAGGGCAACTGGAATTCATCAAAGCTGGCTGATGATTGTTGCACGGAGGCCTCAGACACTGAGTACAGATGAAAATCTTCAACAAAATATTCTTAGCTAAGTTGAACTACTGCAAAGCATCAGCATTGTTATACAATTAAACACATGATATTCAATAAAAGTTAATTTCTTGCTTCTCCAAATTCCTATGTGATACAAGTAGTCTGAAACTATATTATGTTCAGCTTCAAGTGGTCTTTCATAAACAAACAAATTTTCTGTGGAAGCAACACTTTAAGAAAAGTGTTGCCTAGTGTAATCTGCAACGTGCCAACCACCAGAATGGGAGCGGGATTTCCAGGTGGCCAATCACTTCAATTCTACTTCCCATTCCCATTCTGACATGTTAGTCTTAGTCATAGTCATAGTCATAGTCATAGTCATACTTTATTGATCCCGGGGGAAACTGGTTTTCGTTACAGTTGCACCATAAATAATAAATAGTAATAGAACCATAAATAGTTAAATAGTAATATGTAAATTATGCCAGTAAATTATGAAATAAGTCCAGGATCAACCTATTGGCTCAGGGTGTCTGACCCTCCAAGGGAGGAGTTGTAAAGTTTGATGGCCACAGGCAGGAATGACTTCCTATGACGCTCTGTGCTGCATCTCAGTGGAATGTGTCTCTGGCTGAATGTACTCCTGTGCCCACCCAGTACATTATGTAGTGGATGGGAGACATTGATCAAGATGGCATGCAACTTAGACATCCTCTACTCCTGCGATGAGACCATGCTCAGCTTGGGGAGCAACACCTTATATTCTGTCTAGTTAGCCTCCAACCTGATGGCATGAATACTGATTTCTTGATTTATTGATTTCTGGTAATTGCCCCACCCCAGGCCCTTCACAATTCCCCATTCTCATTTCCCTCTCTTACCCTACCTCCTTACCTGCCCATCACCTCCCTCTGGTTATCCCCCTCCTTCCCTTTCATCCATGGCCTTCTGTCCTCTCCTATCAGATTCACCCCTTTTCCAGCCCTGTATCTCTTTTAGCAATTGACTTCCCAACTCTCTAGTTCATCCCTCCTCCTCTCCCAGTTTCACCAATCACCTACTACCTTGTACTTCTTCCTCCCTCCCCACCTTCTTACTCTGACTTCTGATTTGTTTCCTCCAATCCTGATGAAGGGTCTCAGCCCGAAACTTTGACTGTTTAATCTTTTCCATAGATGCTGCCTGACCTGCTGAGTTCCTCCAGCACTTTGTGTGTGTTGCTTGGATTTCCAGCATCTGCAGATTTGTTCTTGCTTATAATCCATCACGTGCTGGCTGCTCTTTGCTGCCTCAGGGCAGCGAGGATCAGCCCGCATAATCAAAGAACCCACCTACCCCGGAGATTCTCTCTCATCCCCTCTTCCATCAGGCAGACGATAAAAAACCTGAAAGCACGTACCGGCTGTCTCAGGACAGCTTCCGCCCCACTGTTATCAGACTATTGAATGACTCCTTAGTACAGCAGTCCCCAACCACGAGGAAACGAGGAGCGAGGGAACAATATGAGTCAGCTGCACCTTTCCTCATTTCCTGTCACGCACTGTTGAACTTGAACATAGGGTTACCAACTGTCCCGTATTTGCCGGGACATCCCGTATATTGAGCTAAATTGGTTTGTCCCATACGGGACCGCCCTTATCCCGTATTCCCCCCGCTAAGGTAAAGCGTTCCTATGAAACTGTTCATGCCGAAATAGCGTAAAGCGAAGGAGCAATTACCATTAATTTATATGGGAAAAATTTTTGAGTGTTCCCAGACCCAAAAAAAAATTACTAAATCATACCAAATAACATATAAAACCTAAAATAACACTAACATATAGTAAAAGCAGGAATGATATGAAAAATACACAGCCTATATAAAGTAGAAATAATGTATGTACAGTGTAGTCGGGAAGATTAAGCCAAAACCGATTTGTGGAAAAAAAAAATCGGCACGTACGCGCATGCCACGCATGCACACACAGGTGCCCGTGCAAGGCTTCATGGTCATGGTAGTCTTTCTCAGGGTAAACACAAGTGTCCCGTCAACACACACAAAAATTGCTGGTGAACGCAGCAGGCCAGGCAGCATCTATAGGAAGAGGGACAGTCGACGTTTCGGGCCAGGACCCTTCGTCAGGACTTGACTGCTACTTTTGTCCCTTATTTGGGAGTGAGAAAGTTGGCAACCCAAACTGTAAAAGACATGTTGAGGTGAGTTTAACCCTATTTGAACACCTCCCCCACCCCCGGTCGGCCAGACCACAAGAATATTGTCAATATTAAACCGGTCCTCGGTGCAAAAAAGGTTGGGGATGCCTGCCCTAGTACAATAAACACAAAAGATTATGCAGATGCTGGAAACCTTGAACAACACACACAAAACCTTTCGGTAGAAGGTACACGAGCCTCTGGACTTGTACCACCAGGTTCAAGGACAGTTGTTACCCCTCAACCATCAGGCTTTTGAATAAAATGGGGTAACTACACTTAACTTCACTTGCCCCATCAATGAGAAGTTCCCACAACCACTGAACTCACTTTCAAGGATGCTTTATCTCATTATCTCATGCACTCATTATTTGTTGCTGTTTACTTATATTTCCATTTGCACAGTTTGTTGTCACCTGCACTCTGATTGAACACCCTAGTGGATTCTGTTATGGTCATTATTTTATAGATTTATTGAGTATGCCCACAAGAAAATAAACATCAGGGTTGTATATAGTGTCACATCTATACTTTGAAAATAAATGTCCTTTGAACTTCTGAACTTTAATGAATTGATCTGTGTGAACGGTTATGGTAGACAAGCTTTTCACTGTTTCTCAGTATAGGTGACAATAATAACCCTTTTACGATTCCACTGGTGACATTGCACCAGAGACTTGTTTAGATCTCATAAATAACTACACCAGGAGAATCACAAATGATCTTAACCACAGAATAAACACACGCCAGTCCTCAAAGAGGGATCAGAAGTGGAGAGTGTGAGCAATTTCAAAACCTTCGGTGTCGATACCTCTGAGGATCTGACCTGGACCCAACATATTGATGCAGCTACAAAGAAGGCACGACAGTGGCTATATTTCATTTGGAGTTTGAGAAAATCTGGTATGTTTCCAAAAACAGATGTACAGTGAAGAGCATTTTAACTGACTGCATCACCGTCTGGTATGAGGTGGGGGGTTACTGCAAAGGATTGAAATAAGCTGCAAGGAATTATAAACTCAGTCAGCTCCATCATGGGCACTAGCCTCTGTAGCATCCAGGACATCTTCAAGGAGCGATGCCTCAAAAAGGCGGCCGCCATCATTAAGGACCCTCATCACCCAGGTCATAACCTTGATCTCATAGCTACCAGCAGGGGAGAGGTACAGAAGCCTGAAGGCACACATTCAGAGATGCAGGAACAAATTTTTTCCCTCTGCCATCAGATTTCTGAATGGACGTTGAACCCACAAACACTACCTCACTATTTTTTATATTTCTATTTTTTCACTACCTATTTAACTGTTATATACCTTTGTATATACTTACTGTATTTCACAGTCTTTTTCTCTATTATGATGTATTGCATTGTACTGCTGCTACAAAGACAACAAATTTCACAACATATGCTGATGATTTTAAACCTGATTCTAATTTTAATTCCAACAGGCGATGTTTCATTCCATTGTAACTGGCCTGGTTCAGCATATTTTCCCCACCTGGGATATGACACATGCATTACAAAGGGCCCAGGGTGTCCCTCTAAATGGGGCTGATTAGATGCATGCACCCTAGTGCAACTCTCCACTGCTGATAACTCTTTGAGCCCTAAATGATGAGAGAGTGCATGCTGCCCAGGCTGATTGACCAGATTTGAAAAAATTCTTTGTTGTGATGTAATATTGTGATAAGCCCGCAATATTGTAAATGTGTTGTTTGATTAGCATTCTTTTCTGTTTACGTAAAGTATCATGAGTTGTCTATAAAAGTAGGTAAATGGCACATGTTATCACGCTGCCATATAATACATGTGCATCCTGCTCAACGTAAAACAAACTAAGACTTGCACCTCTCGGCTCTCTTGTTCTCTTTTTAATTAGTTTAATGTTTTGGAGTTTGGAAACATAACAGTGGCAAAGAGGTATTTTTAAAATGAACTTGAGGTGACTACCTACCTGTTGAAGCACACTGAGACATTCGTGTTTTAAAAAAGCACAGTGAGAAACAGTCTAGTTGCAAAAAAGCACAGCTCAATTTCTTTTATTTTTTCATGCAGCATGTTTTCTTCAGAAAAGGAAAAACAATCAAATAAAAAAGGGCAGAAAACAAAAGAATTCCTGACTTCATAAACAATGAGTACTGGGTGATAATAATAAATTTTTAAAAAGCAGGGATGACAGGCTACATCAGAAACATAGACATGTTTGATTGCACAATGGATAACTGAGTGATGTTCACTGAGCTAATTGAGCAGTATTTTAAAGCAAATGGAATAGCTGATGAGAAGCAAGTACCAGTTTTGCTAGTGCTTTGGGTGGAAAAGTGTACAGTTTGCTTATGAGTTTGACTTCTCCAACCAAACCAGCCAAAATAGGGTTGGCTGATATTGTGAAAGTAATACGGGAACATTTAGAACCAAAACCACTGTTGATTGCAGAATTCTTTAGGTTTCATAGGTGCAATCAAAAGGAAGGGGAGTCCATTTCAGTGTATGTGGCTGAATTAAAGAAATTGAGCATTGCCAGTTCAATAATGGACTCAATGATTCACCAAGAAATTGTATAATTTGTGGAATCTTCCAAGAAAGCATTCAACAATGTTCCTAAGTGAAACACAACGTACATTTAACACAGCAGTTGAAATCGCTGTTTCAGTGGAAAAAACAGACAGAGGTGCAACTGAGTTGTAGTTAGGAATGAAAGTGAGCTTGAACAAAATTGCAATGATTAAACAGAAACTGGCCTAGATAATAAATTGTATTACCATTGTGGCAGGGGCTCACATACACCAGACAATTGCAGGTTTAAAGGTGAAACTTGTAGAAAATGCAACAAAGCAGGATACATACAGAAATCATGTTGGGCAGACAAAGATAACTTGTCTGCAAATGAAAGAAGAAAAGGTAAAGCGTCAGGTTTTAGTTTCAAAAGGAAAACTAATCTGCGTGCTTGTAAAAACTAACATTAGACATGCAATATGGCTTACGCCAGAAATGAATGACAAATTAATTAAAATGGAATTGGACACTGGCTCGGCTATTTCAGTCATTCCACAAAATGAGTTTGATCAGCATTTCTGATACTGAACTGAAGCCTGCAGCTTTCCAACTAAGAACTTATACTGGTGAAAAGGTAACTCATATGGGAATGACATTATTAAGAGTGAGATGCAATGACCAACAAGGTACATTGGGCTTGTATGTGGTAAAACCAGGAGGGCCAGCATAATTGGCAGAAATAACCACAACTTTATTGGAGATCCATCCACAAGTTCCTTCAATAGTATCAACTGAAAGCGAATGAAGACCATAAGACCATAAGACCTTCAGATATAGGGGCAAAATTAGACCATTTGGCCCATCGAATCTCCTCTATCATTTCATCATGGCTGATCCATTCTCCCTAAGCCCAAAACTTCTGCCTTCTCCCCATATCAAGTCAAGTCAAGTTTATTGCTTTTTAACTACATATATTGTCCAACAAGTTAATATTTCTCCAGACCAGGCTGTAAAACACAGTAGTACACATACACACATATAACATACAGTAATTTAGGAGAGTAAGGATTAAATCTGCATATGAATTCATGCATAAATAAATCAAAATGCATAAATTAAATTTTGTAAGGTACAGAGCAGATTAACCAGTAACACTTTGAACACGATGCGGCAGGGAGTTCAGAAGCCTAACAGCCTGAGGAAAGAAGCTGTTTCCCATCCTGACTGTTCTTGTCTTTATGCATCGGAGTCTCCTGTCTGATGGTGCAAAGTCAAAGAGAATGCTAGATGAATAGGTGGGATCCTCGATAATGCTAAGGGCCCTGGGTACACGGTGCTCCTGATAAATGTCCCTGATGGATAGTAGAGAGACCTCTATGATACTCTCACTCTTCACGCCCTGACTTATCAAGAATTTACTAATCTCTGCCTTAAATATATCCAGTGACTTGGTCCACAGATACCCATGGCAATGAATTCCACTGATTCACCAAAGGTTCAAAATTCATCTGTTATCAAAGTATACAACTTTGTTCATGCCATCAGGTTGAAGGATTTGTGCACATTGTTTATTCGTCCATCCTGTTGGGTGTGGTCTTTCATTGATTCTACTGCATTTCTTGGTTTTACCGTGTGTGCCACAAGAAAATGAATATCAGGGTGACATATATGTACTTTGATAATAAATGTACATTGAACTTTTGGCTCTGTGTCTGAGAGTGACAGTGTTGCCATACATGTGTTCGTGTGTTTGTGTGTCCGTTTTGTATAGCTGGGTGTCAGTATTTATGTCTTGCGTGTGTCTGTGGTTTGGTGTGTGTGTGTGTGTGTGTCTGTCTGTGTGCAGGAATGTACGCATGCAGATCTGTGAGTGTGTCTCAGTATCTGCGGGTGTGACAATGTGTGAATGTGTCACTGTACACTGTTACAGTATACTGAAAAATGATAAAAATTGGCGGTTGATAAATCAGGGCATGTTTCTTTTGGTTTTCAGATGCAAATCAGCGCGGCGATGGTGAATATTTCATTCTGACAGACAGGAGAACAGATGGAGAGCTGGCTGGCCCCTGTTTTACGGCAGCTGAATAATGATTATAAACTTTAACTGGCTTCAGTCACTGTGGCAAGGTTGTGGGTAACACCTGTTTCTGGCGCTCTGCAGCAGTGCTGAGTGAGTTCACCCAATGCAGGCTGCAGTGTTGCAGTCAACACATGGAGCCATAAGACACAAGAGCAGAATTAGGCCATTCAGCCCATCAAGTCTGCTCTGCCATTCCAACATCATTGATTTATTATCCCTCTCAACCTCATTCTCCTGATTCTCCCCTTAGCCTTTGACACCCTGACTAATAGAGAACCTATGAACCTCCGTTTTAAAAACACCAAATACACAGCCGCCTGTGGCAATGAATACCACAGATTCACTGCACTCTGGCTAAAGAAATTTCTCCTCATGTCTGTTCTAAATGGACATCCCTCTATTCTGAGGCTGTGTCCGCTGGTTCTAGATTCCATCCACTGGAGGAAAAGTCCTCTCCGCGTCCACTCTATCTAGACTTCTAAATGTTCGGTAGGTTTAAAAGAGATCTCCCCCGCATTCTCCTAAACTCCAGCTAGTACAGGCCCAGAGCCATGTATAGCCCCTCATACAGAACAAAGAACATCGAGCAGTCCAGCACAGGAACACGCCCTTCGGCCCACAATGTTGTGCCAAATGAGCTAAAGATTAAATCAACCACCCCCAGAAAACTAATCCCTCCTGGAGTACAGATTGATTCCTGGGTTAGCAGCACTTTCATATGATGAAAGACTGGATCAACTAGGCTTATACTCTCCGGAATTTAGAAGATTGAGGGGGCATCTGATTGAAACATAGAAAATTCTAAAGGGATTAGACAGGCTAGATGCAGGAAGATTGTTCCTGATGTTGGGGAAGTCGAGAACGAGGGGTCACAGTTTGAGGATAAAGCGGAAGCCTTTTAGGACCGAGATGAGGAGCAGGTAGAGCCACAGAGTCACAGAAAAGTACAGCACAGGATCAGGCCCTTTGGCCCATCTAGTGAATGCTGAGCCATTTAAACTCCCATTGACCTGCACCAGGACCGTAGCCCTCCATATCCCTACCATCCATGTACCTATCCAAATGTTTCTTAAACGTTGAAATCAAACTCGCATGCGCCACTTGAGCTGGCAGCATGTTCCACACTCTCACCACCCTCTGAGTGAAGAAGTTTCCCCTTATGTTCCCCCTTTATCTTTTCATCTTTCAATCTTAACTCATGAACTCTTATGTCCACTATCAATAACTCCAAAAGACTGGAAGTAGAGTAAATACTGGAAGTAGAGTAAATACTGAAAGGCTTTTATTAGCAGTAAAATGTGACCTCCACCATGCTGAGTGTCTGCCCCTGGACTGAGGGAGGAGCAGTGGCTCAATCGCCTTTATACAGGACTCTGTGGGAGGAGCCACAGGGGCAGTCAGCAGAGGGGCGTGTCCAGACAGGTAACCCAGTTACAACATATATACATGGTTTGCCACACCATCCTCAGTGGAAAAAGTCTTCTTGCATTTACCCTATCTAGACACCTCTTAATTTTGTATACCTCTATCAGATCTGCTCTCAATCTTCTATTTTCCAAGGAATAAAGTCCTAACCTGTTCAATCTTTCCTGATAACTCAGCTCCTCCAGACCTAGCAACATTTGTGTAAATTTTTTCTGTACTCTTTCAATCTTTATTTACAACCTTCTTGTAGGTAGGTAACCAAAACTGCACACAACACTCCAATTTCAGCCTCACCAATGTCTTATACAATTTCAACATAACATCCCATCTCGTGAAGGCCAATGATTTTTTTAATCTCCAAAGGTCCTGAACAATGCCAAGTACAAGTGACACCTTGCACTCATGTTGGGCCTTCAATGTAACAAAGAGGGGATCCAAGAGGATCACAGGAGAACTGGGCCTCATGTGAGAGATTAGCAATGGGCTGCAGGAGATGCTGAGGTGGAAAAGTTTATTTGTGAAGGTAGAGGTTAAGGAATGTATTAATCAAAGGGGGAGATAGTGAGGGAATGCCTGGATCTCCAGACCAAGTGGCTGCAGTATGGGCACCTCAGCAGAGCGATTAGACGCTGGTCTTATCCAGAGATCAGAACTTGAAGGGGGCTGTGATCTCAGAGAGGGTAACAGAGATAAAGAGGAGTTTAGAGGCATGAGGGGGATTACAGAGACAGGGAGGGATGTGAGGTTTGGAGATGGGGGGTCACAGTGACGGGGAAGGGTGTAAGGGCTGGAGGGGTTTACAGAGATAGGGAGAGGTGTGCTTACCAGGGGGTAGAATTGTGGGGACGAGAAGGAGTTACAGAAGTTAGGAGAATTGTGGGGACTTGGGGGGTGGGTTACAGAGACAGAGACAGGGAGGGCTGTAGAGGAGGGAGGGAGTTACAGAGACAGGGAGGGGTGCAGGGAATGAAGGGTGTTAGAGAGATGAGGAGGGGTGTAGGTGATTAAGGGGGCCACCTAACAGTAGTAGTGAGGTCGGAGATGGTATTAAACAGGAAATTAGAAATGTGTGCAATAAAGGAACAGCAGTTATAATGGGTGACTTCAATCTACATGTAGATTGGGTGAACCAAATTGGTAAAGGTGCTGAGGAAGAGGATTTCTTGGAATGTATGCGGGATGGTTTTTTGAACCAACATGTCGAGGAACCAACTAGAGAGCAGGCTATTCTGGACTGGGTTTTGAGCAATGAGGAAAGGTTAATTAGCAATCTTGTCGTGAGAGGCCCCTTGGGTAAGAGTGACCATAATATGGTGGAATTCTTCATTAAGATGGAGAGTGACATAGTTAATTCAGAAACAAAGTTTCTGAACTTAAAGAGGGGTAACTTTGTAGGTATGAGACATGAATTAGCTAAGATAGACTGGCAAATGACACTTAAAGGATTGACGGTGGATATGCAATGGCAAGCATTTAAGGATTGCATGGATGAACTACAACAATTGTTCATCCCAGTTTGGCAAAAGAATAAATCAAGGAAGGTAGTGCACCCGTGGCTGACAAGAGAAATTAGGGATAGTATCAATTCCAAAGAAGAAGCATACAAATTAGCCAGAAAAAGTGGCTCACCTGAGGACTGGGAGAAATTCAGAGTTCAGCAGAGGAGGACAAAGGGCTTAATTAGGAAGGGGAAAAAAGATTATGAGAGAAAACTGGCAGGGAACATAAAAACTGACTGTAAAAGCTTTTATAGATATGTAAAAAGGAAAAGACTGGTAAAGACAAATGTAGGTCCCCTACAGACAGAAACAGGTGAATTGATTATGGGGAGCAAGGACATGGCAGACCAATTGAATAATTACTTTGGTTCTGTCTTCACTAAGGAGGACATAAATAATCTTCCAGAAATAGTAGGGGACAGAGGGTCCAGTGAGATGGAGGAACTGAGCGAAATACATGTTAGCAGGGAAGTGGTGTTGGGTAAATTGAAGGGATTAAAGGCAGATAAATCCCCAGGGCCAGATGGTCTACATCCCAGAGTGCTTAAGGAAGTAGCCCAAGAAATAGTGGATGCGTTAGTGATAATTTTTCAAAACTCGTTAGATTCTGGACTAGTTCCTGAGGATTGGAGGGTGGCTAATGTAACCCCACTTTTTAAAAAAGGAGGGAGAGAGAAACCAGGGAAAATCATGTCTGACGAATCTCAGAATTTTTTGAGGATGTAACTAGGAGAGCGGATAGGGGAGAACCAGTGGATGTGGTATATTTGGATTTTCAAAAGGCTTTTGACAAGGTCCCACACAGGAGATTAGTGTGCAAACTTAAAGCACACGGTATTGGGGGTAAGGTATTGATGTGGATAGAGAATTGGTTAGCAGACAGGAAGCAAAGAGTGGGAATAAACGGGACCTTTTCAGAATGGCAGGCAGTGACTAGTGGGGTACCGCAAGGCTCAGTGCTGGGACCCCAGTTGTTTACAATATATATTAATGACTTGGATGAGGGAATTAAATGCAGCATCTCCAAGTTTGAGGATGACACGAAGCTGGGTGGCAGTGTTAGCTGTGAGGAGGACGCTAAGAGGATGCAGAGTGACTTGGATAGGTCAGGTGAGTGGGCAAATTCATGGCAGATGCAATTTAATGTGGATAAGTGTGAAGTTATCCACTTTGGTGGCAAAAATAGGAAAACAGATTATTATCTGAATGGTGGCCGATTAGGAGAAGGGGAGGTGCAACGAGACCTGGGTGTCATTATACACCAGTCATTGAAAGTGGGCATGCAGGTACAGCAGGCGGTGAAAAAGGCGAATGGTATGCTGGCATTTATAGTGAGAGGGTTCGCGTACAGGAGCAGGGAGGTACTACTGCAGTTGTACAAGGCCTTGGTGAGACCACACCTGGAGTATTGTGTGCAGTTTTGGTCCCCTAATCTGAGGAAAGACATCCTTGCCATAGAGGGAGTACAGAGAAGGTTCACCAGATTGATTCCTGAGGTGGCAGGACTTTCATATGAATAAAGGCTGGATGAACTGGGCTTGTACTAGTTGGAATTTAGAAGATTGAGGGGGGGGATCTGATTGAAACGTATAAAATCCTAAAGGGATTGGACAGGCTAGATGCAGGAAGATTATTCCCGATGTTGGGGAAGTCCAGAACGAGGGGTCACAGTTTGAGGATAAAGGGGAAGCCTTTTAGGACCAAGATTAGGAAAAACTTCTTCACACAGAGAGTGTTGAATCTGTGAAATTCTCTGCCACAGGAAGCAGTTGAGGCCGGTTCATTGGCTATATTTAAGAGGGAGTTAGATATGGCCCTTGTGGCTACGGGGATCAGGGGGTATGGAGGGAAGGCTGGTACAGGGTTCTGAGTTGGATGATCAGCCATGATCATAATAAATGGCGGTGCAGGCTCAAAGGGCCGAATGGCCTACTCCTGCACCTATTTTCTATGTTTCTATAAAGTTGGGGGTTGAAATTTTCAGAAGAAGTTGCAGAGACGGAGAGGAGTGTAAGGGAGGGGGCGGATTACAGAGACAAGGAGTGGTGCATTGGCTGGAAGAGATTACAGAGACCAGGAGGGTGGTAAGGGAGGGAGGGGGTTACAGAGACAGGGAGGGGTATAGGGGAGGGAGGAGATTACAGAGATAGGGTGGGGTGTAAGGGAGAAAGGAGGTTACAGAGATAGGGGTATTGGGGAGGGAGGGAGTTACAGATGCAGGGAGGGGTGAAGAGGAAAGAGGGGTTTACAGAGCCAGGGAGGGATAAAAAGAGTTTAGACTCAAGGTTCTGCGATCTCTTCAGAGAACCTGTTTGGCTTCTTTTTCTCACGTCCTGATGTAGACTGCATGTTCCCACCTTAAATGGTCAGATTTCCAAACTTCTTCCCTGTATTTGTCAGAGTGCTTGACATTATCTGGCAATAACCTGGCACAACCAACTTAGAGAGCAGAGTCACAATGAAATCCTTGGCAGAGGATCGTAGATCTGTTTTAAAATTACTCCAATTACTTGTTAATTCTGTTGCCAATGTTTCTGCAATTGGCTTGGGGTATTTTAACCTCACACCTCTGCAGGACACAGAGAGGGTGGATCTACAAAGTGCATTGGGGTAGACAGATGCCACTAAACTAGGGGAAGGGGGGTGTGATGTTCAAGGCAATGAGAGATCGATGGACTTGTGCTAAGGTCTGGAGGATTTCGTCTGCACTACCACCAGGGAACACTGACTGTTGACCAGTGCAGTGATGTAGGCTGTGGGTCAGATCAGTGACATAGACTGTGGATCAGATCAGTGATATAGATATGGATCAGATCAGATGTAGACGTGGGTCAGATCAGTGATGTAGATGTGGATCAGATCAGTGATGTAGATGTGGATCAGATCAGTGATGTAGATGTGTGTCAGATCAGTGATATAGATGTGGATAAGATCAGTGATGTAGATGTGGGTCAGATCAGTGATGTAGATGTGGATCAGATCAGTGATGTAGATGTGGATCAGATCAGTGATGTAGATGTGTGTCACATCAGTGATGTGGATGTGGATCAGATCAGTGATGTAGATGTGTGTCAGATCAGTGATGTAGATGTGGATCAGATCAGTGATGTAGATGTGGATCAGATCAGTGATGTGGATGTGGATCAGATCAGTGATGTAGATGTGGATCAGATCAGTGATGTTGATGTGTGTCAGATCAGTGATGTAGATGTGGGTCAGATCAGTGATGTAGATGTGTGTCAGATCAGTGATGTAGATGTGGATCAGATCAGTGATGTTGATGTGTGTCAGATCAGTGATGTAGATGTGGGTCAGATCAGTGATGTAGATGTGTGTCAGATCAGTGATGTAGATGTGGATCAGATCAGTGATGTAGATGTGGATCAGATCAGTGATGTAGATGTGGATCAGATCAGTGATGTTGATGTGTGTCAGATCAGTGATGTAGATGCGGGTCAGATCAGTGATGTAGATGCGTGTCAGATCAGTGATGGAGATGTGGATCAGATCAGTGATGGAGATGTGGATCAGATCAGTGATGTAGATGTGTGTCAGATCAGTGATGTAGATGTGTGTCAGATCAGTGATGTAGATGTGGGTCAGATCAGTGATGTAGATGTGGATCAGATCAGTGATGTGGATGTGGGTCAGATCAGTGATGTAGATGTGTGTCAGATCAGTGATGTAGATGTGTGTCAGATCAGTGATGTAGACTGTGGATCAGATCAGTGATGTAGATGTGGATCAGATCAGTGATGTAGTTGTGGGAGAGATCAGTGATGTAGATGTGGATCAGATCAGTGATGTAGATGTGGATCAGATCAGTGATGTGGATGTGGGTCAGATCAGTGATGTAGATGTGGATCAGATCAGTGATGTAGATGTGGATCAGATCAGTGATGTAGATGTGGATCAGATCAGTGATGTAGATGTGGGTCAGATCAGTGATGTAGATGTGGGTCAGATCAGTGATGTAGATGTGGATCAGATCAGTGATGTAGATGTGTGTCAGATCAGTGATGTAGATGTGGATCAGATCAGTGATGTAGATGTGTGTCAGATCAGTGATGTAGATGTGGATCAGATCAGTGATGTAGATGTGTGTCAGATCAGTGATGTAGATGTGGATCAGATCAGTGATGTAGATGTGTGTCAGATCAGTGATGTAGATGTGGATCAGATCAGTGATGTAGATGTGGATCAGATCAGTGATGTAGATGTGGATCAGATCAGTGATGTAGATGTGGATCAGATCAGTGATGTAGATGTGGGTCAGATCAGTGATGTAGATGTGTGTCAGATCAGTGATGTAGATGTGGGTCAGATCAATGATGTAGATGTGGATCAGATCGGTGATGTAGATGTGGATCAGATCGGTGATGTAGATGTGTGTCAGATCAGTGTAGTTCTGTGTGTGGGATCTACAGCTCATTGCCGCCTGTCTCCCCTGAATGTTCATACACTTAATGTTGTGTGACTGACCACCCACTTCTGAACATTGCCGGATTCCCAGCTTCTGATGGAGATCATAGTCTGTATGTCTGATCCTGACCTCTGGGGCTGTCTGTGTGGAGCTTCCACGTTTTACCTGAGACCGTGCCTCTTTTTCCTCATGACTGTTCAGTGCTGGCCTCAACTCCTCAGTAGCAGCTCCCAGAACCCTCTTTCCCTGATCTGACGAGGCTCTCCATTGGTCAGGGTTGACCACAGTTGTTGCATCCCAGTAGCCTATGCGATACACTAGCCGGAGCAGTACAATACTGATAGCAAGCTCTTGCCCATGCAGCATGGTCCCCCTCTCCACGCGGCTGATGAATCCAAAGGAAAGGGACTGATCGATACAGTACAGAGGATTTGTAATAGATGTCAGTTAGCCTTGAACTCAGCGTAGGACTGCTTTAGTGACCCCAGCTCCAGACTGTTACTCCCGAAAGCCTCCCCCATGAGTGGGTATAGTCGTTATCAGAGTTTTCCTTCTCCTAGATGAGCTGCCAACCACAGCTGACGAGCCCCATTAGTGTGAAGAGACTGGTTTTAAGGTGCTGGCAATCAATCTTTGTCCCTTCTCCTGTCAGTAGAAACAGTTCTGCCCAGCTCAGTAACTAAGCCACACGTGAAGGCCAGGAGATGGACTGGGTTGTCAGAGGCTATTTGAGATGCACACTATTGAGAGCATCTTATAGGTAGTGGGAGCTTATCCACACTAACGCCCCCCCCCCCAGCTATAACAATATAACAATTTTAAGGAACTGACCTACCTTCACGTATATTCTGGTGTCTAATGATCTGCCCTGTACCACCAGTGGAGTAAAGGGTTTAATCACCCCCTTCCTCGCAAGGTCTCTCCTGAGTCAGTTGTCCAGAGAACTAAATTACTTGACCTCTCAGACATGTCTCTATCACTGGCTTGGCTCCACCATTGTTTCAGGCTGTACAGGCAAGACTGTACAGCCTGTCAGCCAAACCTGTCCATGCCAACCACCGTACTCAACCACTGGATATGTTTGCAGGTGAGTGGTGGGCGGGGAGTGAGACCAAGCCAGATACCCGCTCCCTGGAATACCTTTCCTTAACCTCCACCCTGCTCCCTGAAGCCGATCTACAGCCGTCGCTATCTTCTGGTACGGCTGGGTTGGTAAGATTCAGTCCACGGCATGCCTTGAAGTTTTTAATGGGTTGCAGGCGCTACGTAACTGAAAACTGCTGCTGTTGTTTGTCTGGGCCCTATTCCTGGTGGGGGGCGGGGGGGGGGGCAGACTGCGGCCCGTTGTACTAGCACACAGCTATGATGTGTGGAACCTGCTTGATAAGTCTGTGATGCTACGAGTGGAATGGATTTGTGCTCTTCTGCTGCTGGCCTCTGGTATTAAGCTTTTTTTTTGTTGCTGTAATAAATTGCCTTTCTTTTGAAACTCAATATCTAATCTGGAGAAAAACAGCTGGGACAAAACGAGGAAAGCTTCGCCTGTGCTCCTGTGGAGATGAACTCAGTCACCCAACCCTTGATGACTGGGGTCTGCTCCTGTCCTCACAGACTTACCTAATCATGTATGCCAAAACGCAGGTGGCAGGGCAGAGAGACATCTCTACCAAAAGAGGCGGAGGGCAGGCATTCCTTCACTCTGCTAGCCCAAGTCATAGACAGTACAGCACAAAACCAGACCCTTTGGCCCGTCCATTCAATGCTGTACTGTTATCCAATGAGCCACAGCTGGATCAGAGCCCTCCAAATCCCTCCCATCCATTACTTATATAAACTGCTCTAAAAAGTTGAAATTGAACCTGCATCCACCACTTCTGCTGGCAGCTCATTCCGCACTCTCTCTAACGTCTGAGTGAAGAGGTTTCTCCTCATGTTCTCCTTAAACATTTCACCTATCACCCTTAACCTAGTGCCTCTAGTTCTAGTCTCAGCCAACCTCAATGGAAGAATCCTATCTTGCTTGGCTGGGTAGAGGTACATCTCCTCCAAAGAAGGTGTAAGGCACGTCTTCCCTCTACTAGCTTGCAGGCCACCCTTGGACAAGGTGTAACACCTGCTTTACCACCACAACCCCCCCCCCAACTGATCAGGGTCACGTGAAGCCATGGGAGCAGGTGGCGGATGGTCATATGAGCAGCCGATGCAGATCACAAGTCCTGGTTATGCAACTACTGATGCCAAGCAGACAATCTCTGAAGAGTGTTGATAATAGCTGGGGTCACCCATCTTGTAAGGACACTCTCTCGAAGAAGGCAATGGCAAACCACTTCTGCAGAAAGACCACGATCGCCTATGTTTTACGACACAGCACATAGTGAACGAATATTAAAACAAACAATGAGAGGCTTGGGCCCCATGTCTGAAGAAAGGATGTAGTGGTGTGGGAGACGGCCCAGAGCAGGTTCATGAGAATGATCCCGGGAATGAAAGGGTTAACATATGAGGAGCTTTTGATTGATCTGGCCCTGTACTAGCTGGAGTTTAGGAAAACAAGGTGAGAATCTCATTGAACCTCTTTGTGCCTTTCCTTCTGTGATATGTCATAGCTTCACATTTACCCTGCCAGGCCTGTTTGTTTCAATGAGGTTACCTTTCATTCTGTTAAGCTCAGGCCTGTCAGGCCTGCCTAATCTATTTTTATGCCACAAACCCAGGAGTCAGATTTATTAGCTCAAAACCCCAACAACTCAAGTTCACTCCTGACCTGTGTGGAGGAGTTTGCACGCGACCATGCAGGTTTCTCCTGCGTGTTTCTGCTTCCTGCCATGCCCCAAAGCTTACATGTGGTGGTAAGTTAATTGGCTGCTGTCATCTGCCCTCTTAGAGAGGCAACAGGGACAGAGGGGCTCTGATGTGGAACGTGACAACAAAGAGGTCTCAGTACTGCAAGGAAATTGGAAGAGGAATGGGAATCACAATTGGTGGCCCAACACTTTAACTCCAATCTCCATTCCCGTTCCGACATGTCGGTCCATGGCCTCCTCTTGTGCCATGATGAGGCCACCCTCAGGGTGGAGGAGCAACACCTTATATTCCATCTGGATAGCCTCCAACCTGATGGCATGAATATTGATATCTCCTCCCGGTACAAAAATATTTTCCCTCCCCTCCCCTCCCCTCTTCCTCTTTTCCCCACTCTGACCTTTTGCTTCTCCTCACCTGCCTATTAATTTCCCCTGGGTTTCCTCCTCCTCTTTCTCCTGTTGTCCACCCTCCTCTCTTATTAGATTCCTTCTTCTCCAGCCTTTTACCTTTCCCACCCACTAGGCTTCATCTATCCTCCTTCTAACTATCCTCCTTCCCCTCTGCCCACCTTTTTTTTATTCTGGCATCTTCCCCCTTCCTTCCCAGTCATGAAGAAGGGTCTCTGTTTGAAATAGTGACTGTTTATACATCTCCATAGATGCTGCCCGACCTGCTGGGTTCCTCCAGCATTTTGAGTGTGTTGCTTTAGAATCAGAAGCAGGTTTAATATTACTGGCACGTGTTGTGAAAAATGTTTGTTTTGTGGCAGCATTGCAGTGTAATATATAATAATTTAAAAATCTATAAATTTCAATAAGGAATATATCTATTATAATTAAATTTAAAAAGTAGTGCAAAAAGAGAGCAAAAAATGGAAAAAGTAATAAGGTTGTGTTCATTGGTTCAGAAACCTGATGGCAGAGGGGGAAGAGCTGGTCCTAACACATTGAGTGTGTGTCTTCAGACTCCTGTACATCTCTGAATATGGTAGGAATGAGAAGAGGGCATATCCTAGGTGATGGGGGTCCTTAATGACACCTTTTAGAGGCATCGCCTTTTGTAGGTATCCTTGATACTGAGAAGGCTGGTTGCCATGATGAAGCTGGATAAGTTCACAACTTTATGCAGCTTTCTCCAATCCTGTGCAGTGGCCCCCGCATTCTAGACGGTGATGCAACTAGTTAGAAGGCTTTCCATGGTACATCTGTAGAAATTTGCAAGCATCTTTGGTGACATATCAAATCTCTTCAAACTCCTAATGAAATACAGCCATGACTGTGTGGTTGGACACAGCTTAAATGCAATTTTTAAATTTGCTGATGATACAACTATTGTTGGCAGAATATTTGATAGTGATGAGAAGGTCTACAGGAGCAAGATAGATCAACGTTGAGTGGTGTCACAACAACCTTGTAATCAACGTCAGGAAGCCCAAAGAACTGATTGTGGACTTCAGAAAGGATAAGATGAGTCAACTCACACCAGTCATCATAGAGGGATCAGAAGTGGAGAGAGTGAGCAAATTCTAGTTCTTGGCTGTCAATATCTCTGAGGATCTGTCCTGGACCCAACATATTGATGCAGCTACAAAGAAGACAAAACAGTGGCTATATTTCATTCAAAGTTTGAGGCAATCTGACATGTCATCAAAGACACTTGCAAATTTCTTCAGACGTACCATGAAGAGCATTCTAACTGGCTGCATCATCAGCCATCTGGTATGGAGGGTGGAGAGGTGGTGCTAATGCACAGGATTGAAATAAGCTGCAGAGAGTTGTAAAATTACCCAGCTTCATCATGGATCATGGACACTAGCCTGCAGAGTATCCAGGACATCTTCAAGGAGCGATGTTCCAAAAGCATGGCATCCATCATTAAGGGCCCCCATCACCCAGGTCATGCCTTGTTTTCATTGCTACCATCAGGAAGGAGGTACAGAAGCCTAAAGGCACACACTCAACGATTCAAGAACAGTTTCTTCCCCTCTGCCATCCGATTTCTGAATGGACATTGAAACCATGCACTAACTCACTACCTTTTCATTTCTATTTTTTGTACTGCTTAGTTAATTTAACTATTTATTATATACATGTTTACTGTAATTCATAGTTTTCTTTTTCTTTCAAATGCATTGCTATGTACCGCTGCCACTAAGTTAAAAAATTTCACGACATATGCTGGTGATATTAAACCCAATTCTGATTCTGACCCACCAACCGGTAGGTCTTTGGACTGTGGGAGGAAACCAGAGCACACAGAGGAAACACACGCGGTCACGGAGAGAATGTACAAACTCCTTACAGGCAGTAGCATGCGGGTTGCCTGTATTGTAAAGTATTGTGATAACCACTCTCAGCCCTCTAAATGATCCAAAGAAACGACACAAGTTTGTCCAACCCCTCCTTATTGTTAATACATTCCTGTGAGGGCAGCATCCAGTTAATCTCTTCTGTACATTCTCCAAAGTCTTCACATCTGCACTTCCACCACCCCCCCGGTCCACCACACACACACACACACACACACACACACACTCACACACACACACACCCACACACACACACACACACACATACACACACACACTCACACACTCACACACACACACACACACACACACACACACACACACACTCACACACACACACACCCACACACACACACACACACACATACACACACACACACACACACACACTCACACACACACACACTCACACACACACACACACACACACTCACACACTCACACACACACACACACACACACACTCACACACACACACACTCACACACACACTCACACTCACACACACTCACACACACACACACACACACACACACACACACACACACACACACACACACTCACACACATATCACCTTGGCAAATTTCCACCACCTCTGGGCCTCCAAGAGTTAAAGTGAATAACTTCGACTCCAGGGAATGTAATTAAATATAATTCCTTCTGTAAAGGTTATTAAAGTCCTGAATGGATCCCGGTGAAACGAGAGATTAGTTCCATATATTTTTTAAAAATTTCCAGTCCATTCAAATCAGGTCAGTTACTGAGGAGATGTTGGACAAAATGGATAAAATGCCAACTTGTGCTGATGAACCCATTTTCGGCTACGTATTAATCAGACTTGGTCAACATTTTCCGGCACATCATTAGGGACGTTTATTGAACAAATATTTTGAACAGGTTGCTGCATTCAAGCAGGTTCTTTGTTTGCTGATGGGATGATCAGTTCTCAGTGAGATTCAAGAGCATTTTGCAGGTCATCCCAGACTTGTGAAATTCCCCTCGCTTCCTGCGAGGAGTTTATGTGTTCCTCTCCGTGACCACGTGGGTTTCCTCCGGATGCTCTGGTTTCCTCCCACAGTCCAAAGACATGCCAGTTGGAAGGTTAATTGGACAATCGTAAATTGTCAGGTGATTAGGTTAGGATTAAATCAGAGGATTGCTGGGTTGTGCAGCTCGAAGGACTGGAAGGGCCTAGTTTGTGTTGTTTCTTACTTAATAACCTGGGGTGCTTTGGTAGTGTGGAGTTTAGCGTGATGAGTTTAGATGGAGATGTAGCTTGTCAGGATGCTGTCATTTGTGCTCCTGTAAAATTCAGTTAAGATGGGATGTGGGAGCCTTGCTTGCCTCAACCTGCACAATTCATGTGAAGAGTAAACCATCTCCCTGAGACTCCTGTAGAAATTCCACATCTTCCACATACATAAAGATTAGCTTTATTTATGAAGTATACATTGAAACATACAGTGAAATGGTTCATTTGCATCAAATCGAATTGGCCTGGGAGCAGCCAACAAGTGTCAACATACTTCCGACACCATCATAGCATGCCCACAACTAACCCTTACCGTTGCCTTTGGCCGGTGGGAAGAAACCAGAGCACCCAGAGGAAACCCACTCAGTCATGGGGAGAACCTACAAGCTCCCTACAGACAGCGATAGAGATTGAATCCTGCTCATGCAGCTGGTGAGGTCAAGCATTTGTATTAATCGCTACGCTATTGACCATAACATGATATAGAGTCATAGAGACCAGAACACTGGAACAGGCCCTTCTTCCCATCTCATCCCTGCTGACAAAAATGCTCATCTCAGATTCAGAATCAGAATCAGGTTTAATATCACCAGCACGTCATGAAATTTGTTGTCTTTGCGTCAGGAGTACAATGCAGTACATGATAATAAAAGCTATAAATCACAGTAAATATATATATATATATTTAGATTATGAAGACACGTGGTCCCCTTTTATTGTCATTTAGTAATGCATGCATTAAGAAATGATACATTATTTCCTCCGGTGTGAGATCACGAAAACACAGGACAAACCAAGACTGAAAAAACTGACAAAACCACATAATTATACATATAGTTACAACAGTGCAACAATACCATAACTTGATGAAGAAAGTCCGTGAGCACAGTAAAGTTCAAAGTTTCTCAGATGTCCCACATCTCACGCAGACGGGAGAAGGAAGAAAACCTCTCCCTGTCATGCCGACCACAATCCGACTCTGAGCCATCTGAAAACTTCGAGCTCTGATCAGCTGTCCGACACCGAGTACTGAGCGCCATCTCTGTCCGGACGATTCGACCTCTTTATCGGTCGCGAAAAGCAGGCAAGGCCGGGGATTTTGAGGCCTACCCTCCAAAAGATTCCCGACCACACAGTAACGACAGCAGCGTACGGGCGTTTCAGAAATTTCTCCAGATGTTCCTCTGTGCTTTCACGTCCATTCTCCATCAAATCAGAAATTGTCCACATTTAACAGATGTCGTATTTAACAGATACGACATCATTTTTCACCGGAGAGCTGCGCACGCGCGGTGCGCTACCATTTTCTCCTCCTGCCTAAAAAGTTAAATTTAATAAGTAGTGCAAAGCAGAAATAAAAACTAGTGAGGTAGTGTTCATGGATTCAATGTCCATTCATAAATTGGATAGCAGAGGGGAAGAAGCTGTTCCTGAATCACTGAGTGTGTGCCTTCAGGCTCCTGTACCTCCTTCTTGATGGTAGGAATGAGAAGAGGGCATGTCCTGGGTGATGGGGGTCCTTAAATAATAGACACCACCTTTTTGCTCCTTTGAAGATATCCTGGACACTGAAGGCTGGTGCCCATGATGGATCCAGCTGAGTTTACAAATCTCTGCAGTGACCCCCATACCAGACAGCAATGCATCCATTTATAGTGTTCTCCATGGTACATGTGTAGAAATTCGCAAGTGTTTGGTGACGTACCAAATCTCTTCAAACCCCTAATGAAATGTAGCTGCTGTCAAGCCTTCCTTGTAGCTGCATTAATATGTTGAGTCCGGGGTAGATCTTCAGAGATGTTGACACCCAGGAACTTGAAATTATTCACTCTTTCCATTTCTGATCCCTTGATGAAGACTGGTATGTGTCCCCACATCTTAACCTTTCTGAAGTCCACTATCAATTCAAATCTAAGCCACATAAGATACCCATGTTTGCCCATATCCCTCTAAACCAAGAGTTCTCAACCTTTTTTATGCCATGGACCAAGCAAGGAGTCCATGGACCCAGGCTGGGAACCCCTGCAACCCATCCTATCTCTGTACCTTGTAAATATTATTAATGAACAATGTGGCTGAGTGGTGTCATAACAACCTCTCACTCAATGTCAGTAAGACCAAAATGATAGAACCATATAACACTACAGCACAGAACACAGGCCATTTGGACCTTCTAGTCTGTGCCGAAACTTTATTCCACTAGTCCCATTGACCTGCACCCAGTCCATAACCCTCCAGACCTCTCCCATCCATGTACCTATCCAATTTATTCTTAAAACTTAAGAGTGAGCCTGCATTTACCACATCAGATGGCAGCTCGTTCCACACTCCCACCACCCTCTGAGTGAAGAAGTTCCCCCTAATCTTCCCCCTGAACCTTTCCCCCTTCACCTTTAAGCCATGTCTTCTCGTATTTATCTCCCCTAATCTAAGTGGAAAGAGCCTACTCACATTTACTCTGTCTATACCCCTCATAATTTTGTAAACTTCTATCAAATCCCCCCTCATTCTTCTACGCTCCAAGGAATAAAGTCCTAACCTGTTCAATCTTTCCCTGTAACTCAACTCCTGAAGACCCGGCAACATCCTAGTAAATCTTCTCTGCACTCTTTCAATCTTACTGATATCCTTCCTATAATTAGGTGACTAGAACTGCACACAATACTCCAAGTTTGGCCTCACCAATGTTTTATACAACCTCACCATAACATCCCAACTCCTATACTCAATACTTTGATTTATGAATGCCAGGATGCCAAAAGCCTTCTTTACAACCTTGTCTACCTGTGACGCCATTTTCAAGTAATTATGTATCTGAACTCCCAGATCCCTTTGTTCCTCCACACTCTTCAGTGCCCTACTATTTATTGTGCAAGTCCTACCTTGATTTGTCCTTCCAAACTGCAACACCTCACACTTGTCTGCATTAAATTCTATCTGCCATTTTCTGGCCCATTTTTCCAGTTGGTCCAGATCCCTCTGCAAGCTTTGAAAGCCTTCCTCGCTGTCCACAACGCCTCCAATCATAGTGTCATCAGCAAACTTGCTGATCCAATTTACCACATTATCATCTAGATCATTGATATAGACGACAAACAACAATGGTCCCAGCACAGATCCCTGAGGTACACCACTAGTCACAGGCCTCCAGTCTGAGAAGCAATCATCCACTACCACTCTCTGTCTTCTCCCACACAGCCAATTTTGAATCCAGTTTACAACCTTTCCATGGATACCTAGTGTCTGAACCTTCTGAACTAACCTCCCATGTGGGACCTTGTCAAAGCCCTTACTAAAGTCCATGTAGACAACATTCACAGCCTTTCCTTCATCTACTTCCTTGGTAACCTCCTCAAAAAAACTCTACAAGATTCATTAAACATGATCTACCATGTACAAAGCCATGCTGACTATCCTTAATCAGCCCTTGGCTGTCCAAATACTTGTCTATCCAATCTCTCAGAAAACCATCCAATAATTTACCTACTACTGATGTCAGGCTCACCGGCCTGTAATTACCTGGTTTACTTTTGGAGCCTTTTTTAAACAACGGAACAACATGAGCTACCCTCCAATCCTTCGGCACTGCACCCGTGGCTAAGGACATTTTAGATATTCCTGCCAGGGCCCCTGCAATTTCTGCACTAGTCTCTGTCAAGATCCAAGGAAATATTATGTCAGGCCTGGAGGATTTATCTACCTTTATTCACTGTAAGGCAACAAGCACCTCCTCCTCTTTAATCTCTATATGTTCCATGACACTACTGTTTGTTTCCCTTCCTTCCATATACGCTATGCCAGTTTCCAGAGTAAATACTGATGCAAAAAAACTGTTTAAGATCTTCACCATCTTGTGAAGCTCCACACATAGACGACCACTCTGATCTTCTAAGGGACCAATTTTGTCCCTTACTATCTTTTTACTCTTAATATACTTGTAGAAACCCTTCGGGGTTACCTTCAAATTATCTGCCAAAGCAACCTCATGTCTTCTTTTTGCCTTCCTGATTTCCTTCTTTAGTATTTTCCTACATTTCCTATACTCTTCAAATACCTCATTTGTTCTTAGTTGCCTATACCTGCTATACACCTCTCTCTTTTTCTTAACCAGATCGCCAATATCCCTTGAAAACCAAGGTTCCCTATGCCTGTTAACTTTGCCTTTAATCCTGGCAGGAACATGCAAACTCTGCACTCTCAAAATTTCACCTTTGAAGGCCTTCCACTTACTGAACACATCCTTGCCAGAAATCAACTTATCCCAATCCACTTTTCCTAGATCCTTTCTCATTTCCACAAAATTGGCCCTTCTCCAATTTAGAACTTGAGGACCAGACATATTCTTATCCATAATTAACTTGAAACTAATGACATTATGGTCACTGGACCCAAAATGGTCGCCTACACATACTTCTGTCACCTGACCAGTCTGGCTCCCTAATAGGAGATCAAGTATTGCATCCTCTCTCGTAGGTACCTCTATATATTGAATTAGAAAACTTTCCTGAACACATTAGACAAACTCCAAGCCATCTAGCCCTTGCACAGTGTGGGAGTCCCAGTCAATATGTGGAAAGTTAAAATCCCCTACTATTACAACTTTCTGTTTCTTACATCGGTCTGCTACCTCTCTACGGATTTGCTCTTCCAGTTCTCTCTGACTATTGGGCGGTCTATAATACAACCCTATTAGTGCGGTCACACCTTTCCCATTCCTCAGCTCCACCCATATGGCCTCTGTAGACAAGCCCTCCGGGCTGTCCTGTCTATGCACAGCTGTGATATTTTTCCCTGACTAGTGATGCCACTCCTCCCCCTTTCATCCCTCCCCCTCTATCACATCTGAAACAACAGAACCCCAGAACATTAAGCTGCCAGTCCTGCCCCTCCTGCAACCAAGTCTCGCTAATAGCAATAATGTCATAATCCCAGATGCCAATCTACGCCCTAAGCTCATCTGCCTTACCCACAATACTCCTTGCATTGAAATAGGTGCACCTGAGAACATTTCTATCATGTACAAACCTTTGATTACTGAGCATAAGTGCAGTCCTGGCATGACCTTTATCCTCCTTCACCTCACTACCTGTTCTAACACTCTGGTTTCCCTCCCCCTGCAAATCTAGTTTAAACCCCCCGGAGCAGCACTAGCAAATCTACCCGCAAGGATGCTAGTCCCCCTCCAGTTCAGGTGCAGACCGTCCCGTCGGAACTGGTCCCACCTTCCCTGGAACAAAGCCCAATTGTCTAGAAACATGAAGCCCTCCCTCCTGCACCATCTCCTTAGCCACGTACTTAGCTGCATCATCTTCCTACTTCTAGCCTCACTAGCACGTGGCACGGGTAGCAATCCTGAGATTGCAACCCTGGAGGTCCAGTCCTTCAACTTTGCACCTAACTCCCTAAACTCTCTTTGCAGGACCTCCTCCTCCTTCCTATCCGTGTCATTGGTCCCTACATGGACCACAACATCTGGCTGTTCACCCTCCCTCCTGAGAATACCGAGAACTCGATCCGAGATATCACGGACCCTGGAACCAGGGAGGCAATAGACCATCCGGGATTCTCGATCTCTCCCACAGAACCTCTTATCTGTCCCCCTAACTATCGAATCCCCTATCACTACTGCTCTCCTCTTTTCCCTCCTTCCCTTCTGAGCTGAGGGTCCAGTCTTGGTGCCAGAGACGCGACCACTACAACTTGTCCCTGGTAGGTTGTCCTCACCAACAGTATCCAAAACAGTATACTTATTATTGATGCGAACGGCCACTGGGGTGCTCTGCTCTTTCTGTCTATTTCCCTTCCCTCACCTGACAGTCACCCAGCTACCTGCTTCTTGACTCTTAGGGGTGACTATCTCCCTGTAATTCCTGTTTATTTCTGCCTCTGCCTCCCGAATGATCCGAAGTTCATCCAGCTCCAGCTCCAGTTCCCTAACACGGTTTGTCAGGAGCTGCAGCTGGATGCACCTTTTACAGATGTAGTCATCAGGGACAATTGTGCTCACCCTGACTTCCCACATACTGCAAACGGAGCACTCGACTGCCCTAACTGCTGCCTCCATTACCTACTCCTAAGTTAATTAAATTAATTAAAGGAACTTACCCGGCCTTACCTCACTGGGAGCAGGCTCGTCCTCAGCCTCTGCTCGCCGAAGCCTCTCGAGTCAAAGCCTCAAAACTCCACTCCCGCCCTGAGCCACTCACATGCTGGCCGCTCCTCTTTAGTTACCCCTTCTTTTATTTGTCCCTGCCAATTATCTCAAGTACTTACTCCCTCTAATCAACACTCTGTTTAATCCTTCAGTTGCCCTCCATGCTCCTTTTAAAGCACACTCACCTCAGCTCCTCAGCCGCTTCCCAGCACTCAGCGATCTCCCAAGCCCCTCGCTCCTCCTCCTGCTGCGATGGTCCCGCGATTGGAGACTTTAGGAGAGGAGATACGGAGGTCCATCAGCCAGTACTCATCGGACGGTCAAAGGTGGAGAAGGTTAGTAACTAAATTCCTGGGAGTCACCATCTCAGAGGACCTGTCCTGGACCCGTCATATAAATGTATTTTCAAGAAAGCACAACAGCACCTTTACCTCCTCAGGAACCTGCAGAGATTCGACATGACATCAAAAACTTAGACAAACTCCTATAGATGTGTGGTGGAGAGTATATTGACTGGCTGCATGACAGCCTAGTATGGAAACACTAATGCCCTTGAATGGAAGATCCTACAAAAAGTAGTGGATTTTTCCCAGTCCATCATGGGTCAAGCCCGCCCAGCCATTGAGCACATCTACATGAAACTCTGTTGTAGGAAAACAGCATCCCTCATCAGAGACTCCCACTACCCAGGCCATGCTCTTTTCCCACTGCTGCCATCAGGTGGAAGGTACAGGAGCCTCAGGTCTCACACCACCTGGTTCAAGAACAGTTACTACCCCTCAACCATCAGGCTCTTGAATAAACCAGGATCATTACACTCACTTGACCATCTATTGAGATGTTCCTACAACTAATGATCTCACTTCAAGGACTCTTTGTCTCATTACCTCAGGCTCTTATAATTTATTGCTATTTATTGATATTTGCACTTGCACAGTTTGTTGTCTTCTGCACTCTGGTTGATCTTTCATTGATCCTGTTATAGTTACTATTCCATAGATTAGCTGAGTATGCCCGCAGGAAAATGAATCTCAGGGTTGTATAAGGTGACGTATATGTACTTCGATAATAAAATTTACTTTGAAGCCATTTCTCCTGGGAATTCTTGTTGCAAAACCTTTCCTTAATTCCTTGACCATCCTCCGCCTGCCATTCAACGTAAACTACACTTGGCTAATGAGACTTAACAAAACTAATTTCAGGCACAAAGCTGTTGCATAAACTTGAGAATACCCCTGCTACAAAAGCACAGTAATTATCTCAGACCATTTATTTCTGCCACCACCCACAATGGCCACACACTCCCTGAGTCTGCAGGGAGAGCCTCGTAAAGTCCAACCACCCTGAGTATTGTGCACGGTAATATCCTTGGCAACACTGTAATGTCTTACAACTATATCAGCCGAGATTTACGAGGTTCTTTGGTCTTTAAACATTTCTCAGAGCGCTGAACACCATTAAACAGAAGCCTGTCGCTGCACTTGTATTGCAAGTGTAATATTGATCACTAAAGACAGCATTTAGAGCCCTGGGATGGTGGAGGGAGTAAGACAGAGCAACACCACCCCCCCGTGACAAGGGGAGGGAGTGGTGATGAACACACACCTGGGGAGTATTGAGTCATCGCCCCCTGTGGCAACGGGAGGAAGTAATGGTGTCCATTCCGACTGACTGTATCAGTCCATGTTTGTACATCTCTGGAGGGTGTGTGTGTGCGTGTGTGTGTGTGCGTGTGTGTGTGTGTGTGTGTGTGCGCGCGCGGGTGTATGTTTGCAAGCACATACACTGACCAAGAAGGGGCTGGCGTGGGGTGTAAAGCTCCTCTCAGTGATCAGGCCATATACAGGTTGTTTACAGACCGGTTATAAATAGGTAACTGGACTGGGGTCTGGCTGAGCCCAGTGTCTGTGTTTGACCGGTTCAGTTCACTTGGCAGAGATAGCTGGTGGGACCCACCAGCCTCCTGTCCAATGGCAGCTCTGCACCCCTCTGAGCTTTAAATAGATTGGCCACTGGCCTTCAGCACGGGTAAACAAAATTGTCAGAGGAATATTTCAAAACTAAACTCTCTGACCCAGCCGTTAACTTCAGTTGTACTTGGGAATCTCCCCCAACTGTACATTTAATGGATACCACCAGCCCACAGATCCAACAGATGGCACTTGCTCCTCCCTGCCAGACTGAAGCTTTCTGCAGTCGTGAGCCTTGCAATATCATAGAGAGGACAGCAGCAGAAATGTATTTTTAAAGGCAAACGATGCATGATTAAAGAGGGTAAAAACATTGTAACAACCTTATGGCCATTCTCCCTCCCATTTTGAGAAACCGGTGATCTGTCCTCATCTTCAGCCAGCTAGCTGATGTTCTCCTCATGGAGAGAGGGGGGGAACATGGCCACAGAGCAATTTATAGAGTCATAGGAAAGTACAGCACAGAAACAGGCTGAGCTATCATTGAAAGGGAGAACTTTAAAGTCAAGGCATTAGTTAACCAGAAGCCAGGGAGTGGTGAATCTGTGGAATTCTTTGCCTCAGACAGCTGTTGAGGCCAAGTCACTGGAGGTTGACAGGTTCTTGATTACTCAGGACATCAAAGGTTACAGCCTCCAAGAGGACCACGACCTTGTCATTGGGTTTGGAGGCTTGCAAACCTCAGTGACCTGGAGAGCTATGTTGACTGGAGTCAGGGGCTTTATGCTTTGGGTCTTAATAGGGCCACCCATGTCAAACAGGTCAAAGGGTAGAGGCCAGACTAAGAGTGATCCACAGGTCCTCTAAGTTCGAGGGTTCAGCTCAGGGCTAGCAACACTGACTGGTCAAAACAAAATTGGTACGGAAACAGCAATGAAGAATCATTCTACATCCGAATGTGATGGTATTCCTGAGTCTCCACCCAGGATTTGCATGATTGACAGTAGTGAAAACTGGGAGGGAGCTACTGACATGATGAAGGAAGCCCTGAACACCGCCAGAGATGGCGGACCTCATTGCTGCCCTAAACACCAGTGATGTAACAGGTGGTAAGTAAAGTCAAAGGTTACGGGGAGAAGGCAGCAGATAACAAATCAGCCTTGATAGAATGGCAGAGCAGAATTAATGGGCCGAATGGCTTGATTCCACCCTTAGGTCTTTTGGTTTAAGTCAGTGAGCAAGGGGTGAAGAGAGAGTTGGAACATATGGCAGCAGTCTTGAGTGGCTTCTGCTTTACAGAGAATCGAGTGAAGGCAACGCATATAAAACACTGCAGGATTTCAGCAGGTCAGGCAGCATCTTTGCCGGGGAATAAACAGTCGACGTTTTGGGCCCGGAGCCTTCAATAGGACTGGAAAGGAAGCGGGAAGAAGCCAGGATAGGGAGGTGGGGGTGGGGGAAGAGGGAGGACTACAAGCTGGCAGGTGAGATCTAGCGAGGGGGAAGGTGGGTGGGTGCGGGAGGGGATGAAGTGAGAAGCAGGGCAGGGGTAGGTGATAGAGTGTTACTCTGGATCTCCAACATCTGCAGAACCCCGTGTGTTTATCTACTGACTGAGATATAGTGCAGAACATGTTCGGCACAGCTTTGTGGGCTGAAGGGCCTGTATTGTGCTGTGGGTTTTCTATGTTTGTGACAGGCCCTTCCGGCCCTTCGAGCTGCGCCGCCCAGCAATCCCCCAGTTTAATTGCAGCCGGATCAACAAACAATTTACAATGACCAATTAAACCACCAACTTCTGCAGCATCTGGAGGTAACACACACTGAGGGAGAACATACAAACTCCTTGCAGGCAACAAGGGGAACTAAACCTGAGCTGCCTGTACTGTAAAACGTTGTGTTAACCACTACGCTACCATGCGACCCAACAGAGTGAAGGGTCATAGCACGTTGGGCACGGACATAACATTTGTGAGGTTCAGCTGACAACAGGGTGGATGTTTCTAGAAGGAAGTGGTTCAGCAGAGTTCCAAGTGGCTTCAGTCTCACAGGGAAGAGACGAGAGGACAGTGGCTGGAGTTCCTTGGCACGGTCAGGCACAGACATAACAAAGGTGAAGTTGTGAGGTTCAGCTGACGAAGGGGTGGATGTTTCATGAAAAACACCTGGACAGTTAGAATGCTCCCCACGGTACATGTGTAGAAATCTGCGAGTGCCTTCTGAAACAGACCAATTACAGTCATAGAATCATAGAAAAGTACAGCACAGAAACAGGCCTTTCAGCCCATCTAGTCTGTGCCAAGCCATTTAAACTGCCTACGCCCATCGACCTGAACCAGGACCATGGCCCTCCATGTACCTATCCAAGCTTCTCTTAAACATTGAAATCATGCTTGCATAACCACTTGCAGTGGGAGCTCATTCCCCACTCTCACTGCTCTCTGACTGAAGAGGTTTCGCCTCATATTCCCCTTATACTCGTCACCATTCACCCTTAGCCCATGACCTCTAATTGTAGTCCCTCCCAATCTTAGCGATACGCTGGGTCAAAGCGTACAATACATTACTGGCACTGGAGCAGTTTTATTAAATGCTTATGGCATGAAATTCCAAAGCAGGCCCGTCGTTATATAATAATGCAGATACAGTTTAAACACGAGTGCTCTATTATTGGAACCCAATCTGTCCACTTGGAGTTCCCTGGTGAATTAGCAACACTACGTTAAACAAATGCATAGCGAGCCGATAACTAGATCCATGAGAGAATATAGTGTTAAAACAGATACCGCTGCTGTACCAAGAAATTAGATTGTCCATGTGGAGAGGAGTTAATAAATTGCTTTTGACTGGAAATGCATTAAGTCAGCAGAAAAAAAAGCCAGATTTCAGATTCTGCATCTCTCTGGCACTGTCGCAGACCCAGCCCGAAGTAGAGCAGTGGGAGATTCTCGGGTACGTGGGCATTCAGCCAGCTGAGGGCCGAGCTGCAGTGTGTTGGTATTGGGGTGGTTACGAGAATCAGGTCAGGAAGGGAAGGCACTCTGCTATGGACAGAGAGCTTGGCTACATGAATTCGAACAAGAGTTGAGAAACCAAATATATTCTGAAGGAATGTGCGGAAGAAGGAAATGACTGAAAGCGTGAAAACTGATTTCTTAACTTTGAGTAATTTCCCCCACTGCCCTTCTCACTTTTCTATTCCCCATTCTGGCTCTCCCCTCGCCATTTTCCTTCTCCTCACCTGACCATCAACTCTCTCTGACGTCCCTCCTCCTTCCCTTTCTCCCAGGCTCCACTCTCCTCCCCCTATCACCGTCCAGCACAACACTTTACTGTACCAGCGACCCAAGTTCAATTCCCACCGCTGCCTGTATGGAGTTTGTACCTGCTCCCCGTGAGCATGTGGGTTTCCTCCGGGTGCTCTGGTTTCCTCCCACAGTCCAAAGACGTACCGGTTTGTAAGTTAATTGCTCGTTGTAAATTGTCCCGTCATTAGGCTAGGAGTAAATCAGGGACTGTCGGATGGCCGTAAGGGCGTATATTACATTGTATCTCAATAAATAAAATCATTCATCTTCAACCTTTTACCTCTTCCTTCTATTCCCTTCCAGCTTTTTACTTCATCCCCTCTTGCAGCCCAGCCAGCTCCCCCTTCACCTGATCTCACCTATCAACTGCCAACGTGTACGCCTTCCCCTCCACCCATCACCCTATTCTGGTTTCTTCCCCCATCCTTACTGGTCCTGATGGACCAAAACATTGACTGTTTACTTATCCATAGATGCTGCCCGACCTGCTGAGTTCCTCCAGTGATCGCTGTGAGTTGCTCTGAAAGGCGGGTGGCAGAGTGGAGATACGTCTCTACCAAAGGAGCCGTATGGCTCTCCTTCTGTCTATTAGCCTGCAGGTCACCCTTGGGCAAAGTATAACACCTGCTTAGCCCTCCCCATCCCCCTCCCGGATCAGGGTCACATGAGGCCATGGGAGCAGCTGGTGGACGGTTATATGAGCAGCCTGTGCATATCACAAGTCCTGGTTATGCGACCATAGACACCAGGTAGACAATGTCTGAAGAGTATTGATAATGGCCGATTGCTGGTCACTGGCGCTAAATGCTACGCCACTGTGGCACCCTAAAAGGGTAAATGAATCAGCGAAGTGGAGAAAGCCACAGTCCTCACGCAGGTCAGAGGGATTAGTCCAGAGGGACACAACAAGGAGCAGAGGCATAATGAGCTGAAGGGCCAGTCCCATGCATTCGATTCCATGACTCTGAAAGCTCAACTTTATTCACCATATTTACTTATTTACAATTATTATGAATTTGTTGTGGTGTGTTGGTCAACATGCAATCAAAAACCAACATTCACCAATTATTAGAATTTCAGTCTTGAATTAGCCATCAGCAACGTTGAGAGCACTCTGCAGACCAAAAGAACAAGCCAATCTATTAGACAAGACCGATGTGGTCTACAAGATCCAATGCAGCGACTGCAGCAAATATTACATCAGCCAAACTGGGAGAAAGCTATCCACAAGGATCCATGAACGTCAACTGGCTGTAAAGCGGAGTGACCAACTCTCCCGAGTGTCCTCCCATGAAGATCGAGAGAGGCACAGATTCGACTGGGCATCAGTGAGAGTCGTGGCGCGAGCAAACACGCGGCATGCAAGAGAATTCCCAGAAGCGTGGGTTTTCCTCAAACAATTCTCTAAACAAGCATGAGGATCCCAATCCCGTTTATGAGTTGATGTGGGCAAAATTCCAGAGCACAACACATGAAATATGCCGCACAGCCAATCACCAACGAGATTACCATCTCGCGTCACAATTGAGTTTCCAAAATACCATCCAATCACCTGGCTGATAAGTATATAAAGGCCAAGCAATCCGAGGATATATCACAATCAATGGCGCATGACTAAGTCTCCTCACATAGTGACAAAACATTTGCAAGTAAGTTGCCAAGATCAGAGAACAACTCAACCCAGCCATAAACAATTATATTTAAACTAAACTTAAGAGGTTAAAGTATGGTAATGGGATAAATTGTGCATTAATATACTAACACCAGCATGTATTTATAATGAAAACAGCATCATGGTAGATTAAAGTGTTTACAGTGCAGTGACAGGGGTAATAGATTGAGGGGGTAGGGATGGGCTAACTTGAATAGTTGATCAGATTAACTGCCTGTGGGAAGAGACTTTCAAAATGGCATGAAAGCAAGGAT
Source organism: Mobula birostris (assembly GCF_030028105.1). Classification (NCBI taxonomy): domain Eukaryota; kingdom Metazoa; phylum Chordata; class Chondrichthyes; order Myliobatiformes; family Myliobatidae; genus Mobula; species Mobula birostris. The sequence continues at coordinate 105,778,530 of NC_092381.1, forward strand.
GTGATGTCGAGGCTTTATAAAACACTGGTCAGGCCTCACATGGAGTATTGTGAGTAGGTTTGCGCCCTTATCTTAGAAAGGTCGTGCTGACATTGGAGAGGGTTCAAAGGAGGTGAAAGATCCCGGGATTGAAAGGCTTGTCATACGAGGAGCAATTGATGGCTCTGGGCCTCTACTCACCAGGATTTTGAAGAATGAGAGGGAATCTCATTGAAGCCTATTGAATGTTGAAAGGCCTGAATAGAGTGGGCAAGTCTAAGACCAGAGGACACAGTCTCAGAACAGAGAGGCATCCTTTCAGAATGGAGATGAGGAGGAAGTTTTTTAGCCAGAGAGCGGTGAATCTGTGGAATTTGTTGCCACAGGCAGCGGTGGAGGCCAAATCATTGGATATATTTAAGGCAGAGGTTGATAGATTCTTGATTAGTCAGGGCATGAAGGGATTATGGGGAGAAAGCAGGAGATTGGGGAATATTGGGCTGAGAGGGAAAACGGATGAGGCATGATGAAATGATGGAACAGACTTGATGGCCCAACTGGCCTAATTCTGCTCTTATATCATATGCTCTTATGGTCCAAATGTTTGTTTTAACAGGGAGCTTTTGGCAAAGGCAGTTTCAGGGGTTGGGTGACATCTGCAATGATAGTTTCCTGCTGCTTCCTTGTGCTGGATACGGACAAGTCCTGCAGCGACAGTAGACTGGAGCCAATGACCATTTGGAGCCTCAGAGTCATAGAAAAGTACAGCACTTCTAGCCCATCTAGTCTGTGCCGAACCATTTAAAATGCCTACTCCCATCGACCTGCACCAGGACCATAGCCCTCCATACCCCTTGTGAAAGTCTTATATAACTTCAGCATAACATTCCATCTCCTGTACTCAATACTTCGATTTATGAAAGCCAGTGTGCCAAATTTCTGCTGTCTCCAACCAGATGCCTTCATAATTTTGGACACACTCAGGTTCCCTGCTGCAGCCAATGACCTTTCCTGCTAGTTGGATAGTTCACTGTAGTTACCATATGATATTTTTCTGAAACTAACTTCCTCTCCAACAACCCATTCTCTCTCTGAATACCAACTCACCCTACGTTAATCTTTCTACCTGGCGGCACTTAGGGTAATTACATCTTAGGACTGCGAGGTGGAAACTGAAGCACCTTGAGAAAGCCACCCCATTAGAGGGAGAATGTGCAAACTCTACCTGAGCAGAGCTGGAGGTGGGATTTGAACTGGGTCCTCTGGAACTGAGGCAGCCACACTACCCCCTGCACATGCTGTGCCAGTTTATTCCCACAGAACAGGTGAATCTTTGCTTTGATTTCTGTGTGAAGAGCGAAGTGTTATTTATAATTGACATTTCAGATTTTGCGAATTCCTGGGCCTGCTTTTCCTGTTGCCATAGCAACAAGGCAGAGCAAGAGTTTCGGGCCCGTTTTTTTTTCTCTGCTATGGATGAGATGATCAGACAGTACGACAAGTACCACTGGGAAGGAGGGGTTTGTGACCCAAGACCTTCACCGAAAGCCTTGGAGCTTTACAAGCTGACTAGGCAGCTGATATCATCATTTTAAAAAAAACTGACAATGAGATAGAGAGCATATTTGCATGTAAAGTGCATTGTAAAGTGCTTTTGTAACGCATAGCAAATCAAAAGCTCTACTGTGGAAAGAAAATTGAATTGTCGCTCCATAAGAGCTGTTCATGTGGGATCTGTGACACTTCAGAGTGCTGGAGTGTCCCAAGATACAAAAATCTCCATCCTTTACAAAGGGTATCGTTCATTCAATTGTAATGTGCATTATGATGTGGGCGAGACCCTGAGTGGGGGAACTTCCCAGTAGCCAAATATTTTCATTCTGATTCTCATTTCCGTTCCGACATATCGGTCCATGGCCTCCTCTTGTGCCGCGATGCCTCAGGGTGGAGGAGCAACACCTTGTATTCCGTCTGGGTAGTCTCCAACCTGGCGGCATGAATATCGACTTTTCCTTCTGGTAAACAAATTCTGCTCCCCCCCCTCCACTAGTCCCCATTCTGACCTTTTACTTCTTCCCCCCTGCCTATTCCTTCCCCAAGTCCCCTCCTCCTTCTGTTTCAGAATCAGAATCAGGTTTATTATCACCGGCAGGTGTCATGAAATTTGTTAACTTAGCAGCAGCAATTCAATGAAATACATAATATAGAAGAATAAATAAATGAATAAATTACAGTATATGTATATTGAATAGATTAAAAATCGTGCAAAAACAAAAATAATATATTTTTAAAAAGTGAGGTAGTGTTCATGGGTTCAATGTCCATTTAGGAATCAGATCGCAGAGCGGAAGAAGCTGTTCCTGAATCGCTGAGTGTGTGCCTTCAGGCTTCTGGACCTCCTCCCTGATGGTAACAGTGAGAAAAGAGCATGCTCTGGGTGCTGGAGGTCCTTAATAATGGCATCTGCCTTTCTGAGACACTGCTCCTTGAAGAGCTCCTGGGTACTTTGTAGGCTAGTGCCCAAGATGGAGCTGTGGAGCTGACTAGATTTACAACCCTCTGCAGATTCTTTCGGTCCAGTGCAGTGACCACCCTCCCGCACCATACCAGACAGTGATGCAGCCTGTAAGAATGCTCTCCATGGTACATCTACAGAGGATTTTGAGTGTATTTGTTGAGATATCAAATCTCATTAAACTCCTAATGAAGTATAGTCGTTGTCTTGCCTTCTTTATAGCTGCATTGATATTTTGGAACCAGGTTAGGTCCTCAGAGATCTTGACACACAGAGATCTCTCCACTTCTGATCCCTCTATGAGGATTGGTATGTGTTTCTTCATCCTACCCTTCTTGAAGTCCACAATCAACTCTTTCGTCTCACTGACATTGAGGGCAAGGTTGTTGCTGCGACACTACTCCACTGGTTGGTATATCTCGCTCCTGTATGCCCTCCCTCCACCTTTTTATTCTGGTATCTTCCCCTTCCTTCTCAGTCCTAAAGAAGGGTCTCAGTCCAAAACGTCAGCTGCTTATTCCTCTCCTTGGATGCTGCCTGACCTGCTGAGTTCCTCCAGCATTTTCTGTGTGTTGCTTTGAATTTCCAGCATCTGCAGAATCTCTTGTGTTTGTAGGAGTTAAATCATAGGAGTTCTTTTGTCAGGGTGGAAATGTTACAATACTAGAGGACATTCTGGCGTCATGATAACGTGGTTATTCGCACAATACTTTGCAGTACCAGTGATCCAGGTTCAATTCTCACCACTGCCTGTAAGGAGTTTGTACATTCTCCCTGTGACCATGTGGGTTTTCTCTGGGTGCTCTGGTTTCCTCCCACAGTCCAAAGATTGGTGGAATCGCTCTGCTGCCAGAGAGGGGGGAGCCTGCCGCTGTGCCTGGTGAATTTTACCCCAGTTTCCTGCGTTTTGGATATGGTTATGGATATGGACTTGAACTATGGACTATAGACTTTCTTTCTCAGTCTTCAAGTTTTTATATTCAGTATTTTTTGCCAGATCTATATCATTTTGTTTTGTGTGCAGGGGAGGGGGATTTGGGTGGGGTGTGTGATCAATGTGCCTGTTCCATTTTTGTTCGTTTTTTTTGAACAGGGAGGAGGGATTTGGGCACTGCTGATCATGCTGACGTTCTTTCCTTTCTTGGTTTCATGGCTATCTGGAGAAGAAGAGTTTCAGCGTTGTACGCTTTGATAATAAATGATGTCGTATCTGTTAAATAGGGGACGTGGACAATTCGGATTTGATGGAGAATGGATGTGAAAGCACAGAGGAACATCTGGAGAAATTTCTGAAACGCCCATCCGCTGCTGTTGTTACTGTGTGGTTGGGAATCTTTCGGAGGGTAGGCCTCAAAATCCCCGGCCTTGCCTGCTTTTGGCGACTGAGAAGGAGGTCGAATCGTCCGGACAGAGATGGCACTCGGTACTCAGTGTCGGAGAGCTGATCAGAGCTCGAAGTTTTCGGATGACTCAGAGTCAGATTGTGGTCGGCATGCCAGGGAGAGTTTTTCTTCCTTCTCCCGTCTGCGTGAGATGTGGGACCTTTGGGAAACTTTGAACTTTACTGTGCTCACGGACTTCTTCATCAAGTTATGGTATTGTTACACTGTTTGTAACTATATGTTATAATCATGTGGTTTTGTCAGTTTCTTCGGTCTTGGTTTGTCCCGTGTTTTGTGATATCACACCGGAGGAAATAATGTATCATTTCTTAATACATGCATTACTAAATGACAATAAAAGAGGACTACGTGTCTTCATAATCATATCATAACCTTTAGACCTCAGGTTAGGAACCCCTGGTGGTGAAAGGGGCAGATGGAATGGCAATGTATTAAAAGCATTTAAGTACATAATGTGACAGAGTCAGTCTGCCACAAGTAAGGTCTTCCCACTCTCTCCAACAACCCCCGCCACCCCCACCCCAGTAAATTCTCATTACTGCTGTCTGGCAGTGCTGACATTATGCTTTGGGTCGGCATGCAAGGTCAACGTGCAGCATGGACACTTCTGTTTGTACCTGCATGTTCCAGGGACAGTGGCGTCATTTGACACCTCCTGTTGCTTCCAGTTTTGGAAGTTTTGGGAAGGATTGATGGGTGGGGGTGCCTTAAAAAGGCACGTGCTCAGTGGAAGAGTTGATTTTGGGTGGGAGGGAAGAGTGCTGTCTCCTGGAAAATGGTTAGTTGTTGATTGATTTTGTCATGCTGATCTTAATGTGATGCATGTACTTGTGGACATTTGTGATTGTGAAGAAGGATGTGAGATCCTGTGTTTTGGTTTTTGTGTAATTGTTTAGGCTCATGGTAACAACTCCCACTGAATGGGCCATCCCTTTTCTTCCAGAGTAGGGAGAACCTTGCTTAAAGGTTCATTTTGGTGTAAGTGGAAAAGGGGGGGGGGGAGGGGCGGTGTGGTAAGGTGAGGTGAGACGGGACGGGATGAGACAAGACAGATGTTTCTTGAGCTGTTGTCCTAAAGGTCTGATGATATATAATCTGTATTTTCCCTTTTTGTCAGTTCTGTTAGTTTTTGCACTGTTAATATTCTTGCACTTTTTCTAAATATTCCTCGCCGGTGGCACACCATAAACTGAACGTGCTATTGCAACCTGCCATCTGCTTTTCAAGTTCACACCTTCAGAAGGGCATGCAACCCTCACCAGAACCCAGTGGTGTGACAGATGGACAGAGGGTGAATGGAGGACATGGTCTGTGTACAGGCCAATGCCATTAGTTAGACTGGTATCACAGATGACACAGACATAATGGGCCAGAGGGCCTGTCCCTGCACTGTATAGCTCTCTCCCCCTGATCCAGAAGACTCAGTCCTGGAGCCCCGTCCCTTTCCCAGAGAGTAGAATCTCTATATTTAACATCCCTGTGAGAACTGCCTCTGTGATGTTCCCATTGACATTCCCTGTGACGTTCCCATTGACATTCCCTGTGACGGTCACTGACATGGACTCCCATCCTGGAAAATGACCAAGAAGTAACTTGGTACTGTGGATATCACCTCAGAATTTGATAATCTGACTGATAGACAAAGGTTGAATAGGTTATCACTTTAATCCCTGAGGCATAGGAGAATGAGAGGAGTTTTGATAGAGGTATAAGGTTGTTATAGCTGGGGCTGATAGTAGGGAGAAGCTCCCACTACCGATTAAATGCTCCCAATGGTGTGGGTCTCAAATAGCCTCTAACAACCAGCTCCTGGCCTTCAGGTGTGACTAGTTACTATGCCTAGCAGAACCATTTCTACGAAGAAGGGGCAAAGGTGGGTTCCTGGTACCTTAAAACCAGTCGCATCGGGCAGATGGGGCTCATCAGCCATGGGTGGCAGCTCATCTCGGAGAAGGAAAACTCTGATCTGAAACCTCTGCTGCCTTGTGGCTGTACACACTCACGGGGAAGACCTCGGGAGTAAATCCTGGAGGGAAAAATTTAGAGCTGGCGTCCCTACGGCACTTGCGTTGAGTGTAACACTGCCTGGCAACTCCTGCAAGCAGACTTTTTCCACTGAGGTTTGGTGAGACTACCAGAGCTCAGAGGTTTGTTTTATTGAGATACAGCATGGGACTGGCCTTTTTGGCCCTTCAAGCCACCCCACCCGCAACCCCCCAATTTAATTCCAGCCTAATAACACAGGGCACTAACTCATTGCAGGCAGCGGTGGGAATTGAACCCGCTTCTCCAGTACCTTAAAGCGTTGTGCTAACCACTCCATTACCGTGCCAAGCTAGGGAGAAGGGTGGAAGATTTAAGGGAAACTTGAGGGGAAACTTCTTCACTCAGAGTGTGAAACAAGCTGCTAGTGGAAATGTTGGGTGTGGTTTTGATTGAGAACATTTAAGGGAAGTTTCGATCGGTGCATGAAAGAAGCATGGGGGGCTATGATCCAGGGCGGTCAATGGGATAGGTAGAATAACAGTTCAGCATGGACTAGATGGGCCAAAGGGCCTGCTTCTGTGATGTAGTGCTCTTTAACTCCATGACCCTTCCATGCACTGTCCAGTCACAGCAGCAAGCTATCGCATCTTTTGGGTGCATTTTCTAATCTATCCCAAATCAAAAAACAAAAATTCCACTGATCATGGAAATCTGAAAGAAAACATTAAATACAAGAAATTTTCAGCACGTTAGGCAATGTCTGCAGAAAAAGGAAAAGAGCTGGGTTTCAGGTCATTGGAAAGGTTCTGGGGAAAGACCTTCAACTCAAAATGTCAGTCCTCTTTATCTGTGCCCATGTCTCCTGACAGTTTCTCTTTATATTCCTGATGCAGCTAGCTCTCCTTACAATTGACACACAAGCTGTATGAGGTATCTGTGTGAGGTATCTCTTTACAATTGACACACAAGCTGTGTGAGGTACGTGTGTGAGGTATCTCACCTTACAATTGACACACAAGCTGTGTGAGGTATGTGTGTGAGGTATGTGTGTGAGGTATCTCACCTTACAATTGGCACACAAGCTGTGTGAGGTACGTGTGTGAGGTATCCGTGTGAGGTGTCTCACCTTGCAATTGACATACAAGCTGTGTGCGGTATCTATGCTTATTTACTTATTCATTGACATACAGTGTGGAGCAGGAACTTTCGTCTCTTCGAGCCTCGCCGGCCAGTAATCCCCAATTTAACCCAAACCTAATCACGGGACAATTTACAATGACCAATTAACCTACCATCCAGTGTATCTTTGGACTGTGGGAGGAAACCAGAGCACCAGGAGGAAATTCACGCAATCAGGATGAGAAACAGCTTCTTCCCTCAGGTCATTAGGCTTCTGAACTCCCTGCCACATCGCGTTCGAAGTGTCACGGGATAATTTGTACTGTACCCTGCAATATTTAATTTATGCACTTTACTTTGTTTATCTATATGTAATTCATTTGTAGATGTTAATTCTTGCTTTCCTATGTTATTGTGTGTACTGCTGTGCTTTACACCCTGGTCCAGAGAGACATTGTCTTGTTTGGTGGTATACGTGTATATAGTTGAATGCCAATAAACTTGACTTGACATGATTGGGAAGACATACAAATGCCTAACAGAGGATGCTGGGACTGAACTCCAATTCAAACGCCCCAAGTTGTAATGGTGACACATTAACCACTACACTACAATGGCCCCCAATGTCTACGAATGCCGCATTTTTGTTCCAATACAAACACTTCTCATCGGGGTCGCTCTGATTGCTGAACCTGATCACCAAGTAATGAAAGATATGAGGCCTAGCCTCGCTGGGGTTGGTGATATCCTGAGGTCCAGTGTGGGGAAGGCTCTGTGGCTGGAGGAGCAAACTCTCAACACTGGGCCTTGTACTCATGTTTGTCTAATATATTCATAGTTTTTTACCGAAGGACATTATAAATCGCTAAGTTTGAGGGAAAGTATTGATTTTATGTAAATTTAACCATTATTTAGCATATCAGGATCAGATATGAAGTTCAAAGTTCAAAGTAAATTTTATTATCAGCATACGTATTTGTCACTACTTAAACCCTGAGATTTATTTTCCTGCAGGCATACTCAGCAAATCTATGGAATAGCGACTATAACAGGATCAGTGAAAGATCAACCAGAGTGCAGAAGACAACAAACTGAGCAAATGCAAATATAAATAAATAGCAATTAATAATGAGAACATGAAATAACAAGATAAAGAGTCCTTAAAGTGAGATCATTGGTTGTGGGAACATCTCAGTGGATGGGTGAGTGTAGTTATCCCCTTTTGTTCAAGAACCTGATGGTTGAGGGGTAATAACAGTTCTTGGACCTGGTGGTGTGAGTCCTGAGGCTCGTGTACCTTCTACCTGATGGCAGCAATTATAAAAGAGCATGGCTTGGGTGGTGAAGATCTTTGATGCTGCTTTCCTACAACAGTGTTTCATGTAGATGTGCTCAGTGGTTGGGAGAGCTTTACCCGCAATGTACTGAGCTGACTCTACTACCCTTTGCAGGATTTTCTGTTCAAAGGCATTGGTGTTTCCATACCAGTCTGTCAATACAAAATCAATAGCCAATCAAGATTTTTCTTGTGCAGTTGGTTCTGTGAGAGCTTTTCAGTCTACTTTAAATAACATTTCAGCGTGTGGTCCACATGAGTTGGCCAGTAAATCTTCACTGTGAAAGCTATCATTTGGAAGTTCAGAACAACACACAATGCTGGAGGAGCTCAGCAGGTCAGACAGTACCTATGGAGAGGAATAAAGAGTCAACATCTCAGGCTGCGGCCCTTTATCAGGACCTGCCTGACCTGCTGTGTTCCTCCAGTATTGTGTGTGCTGTACTCTGGAGACCCAACATTTGCAGAATCTCTATTCTTTAGAATTTTTGTCTGGGTTTGCCTCTAAGCCACGAGTTGGAAGTTGAACCCAGAGAATATAAACTTCCCTTTTCAAGTATTTCCACTGTCAGCCTGTACTCCCTGTCCCCACAGCCCTTGATCACCCTGCCTCCACCATTCTGACCCTTGTTCTCAAGTAACACAAACAGACATCCCACCCTGCAAAAAGTCATTTCAGGGAGGTAGCACCATCAATTTGCGGGAGACTTCCGGGACAGGTGTGATGTCTGCAATAGAGTAGCTCCTTAGCAGCCAGCCAGCTAGTTTAAATAACGTTAGCTATGCTAATGAACGAATGACACCTGTTAAACTTACCTCAACATGTCTTTTACAGTCTTAACCCACCATGGACAATAGAAAAGTCACTGTTGTAGACAGTGTAGTGAGCAACACTGTCATTATTTTGAGCCCTATCAGGCAGGGGTACACTTTAGGGTAGTCTGGGGTGATGTACGTTTTATATTTTCTTTTTTTTGGAACACTCTGCTACTCTGACTTTTTTTGGAACTCTCTCGCTCTCTCATTCATGGTCGCTCTCACTCGTGCTCGCTCTCTCACTCTTGCTCTCGCTTTCTCGCTCTTTCTCGCGCGTTCTCTCACGCTCGCTCTCAAAAAAAATCAATTTCCAGGACATTGTATATAATTTGCGGGCATCAGGGAGCCACTATTAATATGCGGGAGACTCCCGGAAGTTTCGGGAGAGGTGGGATGTCTGCACACACAAAATGCTGGAGGAACTCAGCAGGTCAGGCAGCAACCATGGAGTGGATAAAACAGTTAGCATTTTGTGCCAAGCTCCTTCATCAGGACTGGAAAGGAAGGGAGAAAAGTCAGAAAAAGAAGGTGGGGGAGGGAAAGGATTACAATCTGGCAGGTGAAAGGTGAGACCAGGTGAGGGGGATAGTGCACGACAGGTGATTCGAAGAGCTTCTAGTGGGACCCGAGAAAATCGCATGGAAGACATTCAAGAATATTGTTGAAACTTTTCTTGGCAAATACAGAGCACCAAACTATATGCTGCTGATTTACAACTTGCTTCAAGCACACAAAACCATGAATTGCAACATGTCACCGAAGATTCATTTTCTGCATTCCCATATAGACATCTTCCCTGCAAATCCTGGCGCTGTCAGAGATGAGCATGGTGAAAGGTTTCACCAGGACATTGCAATCATGGAAAAACTGTATCAGGGCAACTGGAATCCATCAATACTGACTGATTATTGTTGGACATTTAAGCGAGAAGCCTCAGATACTGAGTACAACTGAAAATCATCAACAAAACATTTTAGCCTAGTTGAACTATTGCAAAACATCAGTACCAATTAAATGCATTATATTCAATAAAAGTTAATTTCTTGTTTCTCCAAATTCCTGCATGATAAAATTAGACTGAAATTAATGTTTATATTCAAATTCAAGTAACAACAGACATTTGTATCATAACCTCAAAACATTTCTGAGGAAGCAACACTTTTGAAAAAAATTGCTATCCAGTGTTACCAGCAGAGTATACCAGGGCAATGATGGTGTGATGTGATTTCATTATTATTAATGTATTGCAGTACTCTAAGGCTTCCATTTTGCCTCAAGCAAGAAACAGGAGTCAGAGTGTGCTTTATCTTCCTCTTCTACAATCGCAGTTTGCAACTCTCCAGAGGCTGTTGTGTTGTAAACCAGCCCAGTCTCACAGAGACTAACAGAAGGGAGGATGTTTGGTAACATAAATATTGAGTGAGACTGGTCAACCTGCAGATTTTCTCATGTTTGTGAATTACCAATCTGCTTCTGATCCCAACCCTGGGGAATTGACTGTGTTAATTTACAATGAGTCTGATTCACTGCTTCATTGGTGAGACTGATGGTGGGGGAGCTGTGGTCGGTCGCTGCCTCGTGGTTGCCTGTTGCAGCTGCCAGGGAAGAAGGTGCTGGAGATGACTGTGTGCCACTGGATTCTGTGCTGGGTTGGGCGCTGGTCTCCAGTGTTCGCTCAATGGCAGGCAAGCTGCATTGCATTCACCTGCATGAGATGAGGAATTGCTGTGGCTTGTTTTTGCAGAAACGTGGCTCCAGAACAACATCCATGCCCGATCAATAGAGGGCTGTCCTCATAGGGGGATCGGAAGTGGGAAGAGTGAGCAACTTCAAGTTCTTGGGGGGTCAACATCTCAGAGGATCTATCCTAGACCAAACATATGAATGCAGGAGGCATGACGGTAGTTATACTTCAGTAAGGTTTTGAGGAGATTTGGTATGTCACCAAACAGTCTCGCAAATTTCTGCACATGTACCATGGAGAGCATCCTAACTGACTGCATCTCCATCTGTTATGGGTGGGGGGAGAACTACTGCACAGGATCAAAATAAGCTGCAGAGAGTTATAAACTTATTCAGCTCCATCATGGGCACTAGCTTCCGTAGCATCCAGGACATTTTCAAAGAGCAATGCTCCAAAAAGGCAGTGTCCATCACTAAGGACCCCCTCCCCCATCACTAAGGAGCCCCTCCCCCATCACTAAGGACACCCTCCCCCATCCCCCAGGTTATGCCCTCTTCTCATTGCTACTGTAATGCCCTGGGAAAGGTTTCACTGCTAATGTAATGGTTTCTCCGTAGCAACAGCGTGTTTGGGTTATGACTGGAGATAATGGGGGCTTTGGAATGTGCGGCATCCAACGAGGAGAGGTTCTTCTTTCTTGTGTGCCCGAGAGCAAGGTATTTGCGGGCTTTTTTCCCGGCAGAAGATGGACAGAGAAGATGCCAGAACAAAGAGGTCATAGACTGCGGGACTGAGTGGACATGGAATGAGGTCGGGAGTCGACGACACCCGGAGAAAATCGATGGAGAACGAACGGTCAGGAAAATCTTGAGCTCCAATGTGTGCATTAGACTGTTGCATTAAAATGGGCCCTTTTCTTAACTCTCGGGTCAAATTAAGAATTATAAAGCTAAATCGTTTAATTGCCTATGGTGTACCGTTTGTTATTTCGTGGTACTGATTTGTGACAGGGAAGACATCACGCAGCATCCACACAAATGAGATTTCACAAGTTTGGCGGGCCGGAAAGTGTCTTCCTCTAGACTAACGCTGCTGACCAAACCTGACAGTTACACGACCATCAGCAAGAAGGTACAAAAGCCTAAAGGCGCACACTCAACGAGTCAAGAACAGTTTTTTCTCCTCTGCCATCCAATTTCAGAATGGATATCAAACCTGTGAACACCTCCTCACTACCTTATATTTCTATTTTTGCACCACTTATTTAATTTTACTATTTAATATATACTTACTGGAATTCACAGTTTTGTTACCTATCGTTATGTATTGCTTTGTACTTCTGCCACAAAGACAATGAACTTCACAACATATGACAGTGATATTAAACCTGATTCTGATTCGGATTCAATCTACAGGCAACAACACTCAGGGTCTTGGGCTCTCTCTCTCCCTCTAGTTCTTTCATATATTTATTTATTTTGTAATTGTACGATTGTCTGCTAAGGTGATTATATGTGCTCTGTGTACTGTGCGTTTTGGACATTGGCCCCGGAGGAATGCTGGTTCATTCGTCTGTATTCATGTGTATGGTTGAATAATAATTAAACTTGGACTTGAGCCTAAAGGTGAAGAATGTTGGTGCTGAGTGTTAGAACAACTGGTTAATAACAGTTAAATTCTCACAGGGACACTGTGTACTGTACTGCTGCAAAGCAGCAAATTTCATGATGTACGCTATGTCAGATGATTCAAATGGTTCCATTGAATATCAGAAAATGTATACAGTATACCAGGGGTCCCCAACCTTTTTCGCACTGCAGACCGGTTTCATATTGACAATATTCTTGCAGACCGGCCGACTGGTGTGGGTGCTTAAGTAGGGTTAAATTCACCTCAACATGTCTTTTACAGTTAAGGTTGCCAACTTTCTCACTCCCAAGTAAGGGACAAAAGTAGCCGTCAAATCCCGGGACATTTCACCCTGGGAAAAGTGTACCATGGCCATGAAGCCTTGCGCGGGCACCCGTGTGCACATGGGCCTATGTGCCTATTCTTTTTCCCACAAATCACTTTTGCCTTCATCTCCCCGACTATACTGTACATACATCATTTCTACTTTATATAGGCTGTGTATTTGTCATATCATTCCTGCTTTTACTATCTGTTAGTGTTATTTATTTTTGGTTTTATGTGTTATTTGGTATGATTTGGTAGGTTATTTTTTGGGTCTGGGAACGCTCAAAAATTTTTTCCAAATAAATTAATGTCAATTGCTTCTTTGCTTCACACCATTTCAGCATGAAAGGTTTCATAGGAGCACTCTACCTTAGCGGGGGAAATACGGGACAAGGGTGTTCCCATATGGGATAAACCAATTTCGCCCAATATACGGGATGTCCCAGCAAATATGGGACAGTTGGCAACCCTGTGTTCAAGTTCAACAGTGCGTGACAGGGAATGAGGAAAGGTGCAGCTGACTCATATCGTTTCCTCGCAGTCCGGTAGCACATGCTTTGCAGCCCAGTGATTGGGGACCGCTGCAGTATACAACCTGAAATTCTTACTCTTCACAGACATCCTTGAATCAAGAAACCCCAAAGAACAAATGATGGAAACATCAGAACCTCAAAGCTCCCCTCCCCCCCCACACAGAAGCATCAACCTTCTCCCCACCCCACTAGCACCAGCAGAAGCACAGTGATAATAAACCTGATTCTGACTAACAGTACAGTTAGATAGAACAGAGCTTCCACTGCACCTCCCCTCCCTTAATCATGTTTACACTTTTACTTTGTAAAACAGCCAGCCTAACTCCACCCACCCTGATTCTCTCTCCCCCGCACCCCACCCCACATCACACAGAAGATACAAAATCCTGAAAACACATACTGCCAGCCTCAAGGACATCTCCTTGCTCTTATAAGATGATTGAGCGGTCCTTTAGTACAATAAGATTGATTCTTGGTCGCACAATTTTCCTCATAACAGGAAAGATATTAGCATACAGGGGGCCTTTTCCGGTTAGCTGCTGGTGACTAACGGTGGTCTGCAGGGGTCGGTAGAGGGACCACTTCTTTCCACGTTATATGTCAATGATTTGGATGGCGGGATTGGTGGCTTTGTGCCACGTTTGTGGATGATACGAAGGTAGGCAGAGGGATAGGTAGTGTTGAGGAAGCAGGGAGTCTGCAGAAGGACTTAGACAAATTAGGAGAGTAGGCAAAGAAGTGGCAGATGGAATAGAGTGCAGGGAAATGTACGGTCATGCAATATTGTAGAAGGAATAAAGGCGTAGATTATTTTCTAACCGGGAAGAAAATTCAGAAGCCAGAGGTGCAAAGGGACTTAGGAGTTCTTGTGTTGGATTCCCCAAGTGAACTTACAGGCTGAGTCAGTGGTGAGGAAGGCAGATGCAATGTTAGCATTCATTTCAAGAGGACTAGAATATAAAAGCAAGGATGTAAAGCTGAAGTTTTATAATACGTTGGTGAGGCCTCACTTGGAGTATTGTGAGCAGTTTTGAGCCCCTTATCTTAGAAAATATATGCTGGCGTTGGAGCCGGTCCAGAGGACATTCACAAGGATGATTCCAGGAATGAAAAGGTTAATGTATAAGGAGCATTTGATGGCTCTGGGGCTGTATTCACTAGAATTCAGAAGAATGAGGGGGGGATTTCATTGAAACCGATCTAATATTGAAAGGCCTGGACAGAGTGACAATGGAGACAATAGTTCCGATAATGACAGATTCTTGGACGGGGCGGGGAGGCACAGCCTCAGAATAGAGGGATGTCCATTTAGAACAGAAATGAGGAAGAATTCCTTTAGCCAGAGGGTGATGAATCTGTAGAATACATTGCCACAGACGGCTGTGGAGGCCAGGTTATTGAATATATTTAAAGTGGAGGTTGATAGGCTCTTGATTAGTAAGGGTGTCAAATGTTTCAGGGAGAAGGCAAGAGAGGATTGGGAGGGATAATAAATCAATGGTAGAGTCGGCTCGATGAGATGAATGGCCTAATCCTGCTCCTCTGTCTTATGGTCTTTTGGTCTTGTGGTTCTTCATGTTCCTGACACAAAAGGTCAGGGAAGAGGAGAAAGGGGAGAGGTGTTGGGGAGAACACAATGCTTCTTGAGGAAGATATTACTGGGAAGAGAAGGTCATATTCAGGCACAAATTTAGACTTTATTTATCAAACATGCATCGAAATATATAGTAAAACATGTTGTTTGTGTCAATGGCCAACACAGCTAAGGACGTGCTGGGAGCAGCCCACAAGGATCAGCACTCACTCCGGCCCCAATGTAGCGTGCCCACAATGCAGACTAACACAGAACACAACAAGCAACCAAACAACACCAGAAAAGTAACCCTGGATTCTCCTTCCTCCCTACACACCCACATACACAGTGTTCTAACCTCAGTGCAAACTGTCTTTGGCATCCAGCCTCCAGTGGATGTGCGGTCCTGGACCATCCGAGATGAGAAATTCTCCATTTGCTATTTAGAACGGGAGAAGTTTCGCCAGTGGAAAGGGTTTCCAGGCCCCCAATGACAGGGAAGGACATGGCTGAGGAGGGGGATTGTAGGGACCTGTACATTCAGCGGAGCTCAGAATCAGAATCAGGTTTATTGTCGCAGACATGTGTCTGGAAATTTGTTGCTTTGCAACAGCAGCACAGTGCAGTAAATAAGTAAATAGAGCGAAAAGTAAGGTCGTGCTCATGGGCTGTTCAGAAGTCGGAAGAGTCTGTTCTTGACGTATTGAGTATGTGTCTCAGTGAGTTCCGTCACAGCACCAGCCTTCCCAACACCCAGGACATCTTCAAGGAGCGATGCCTCACAAAGGCGAGATCCATCGTGAAGGACCCCATTACTCAGGACATGCCGTCTTCTCATTGTTACCATCAGGGAAGAGATACTTGAGCCCGAAGCCATACACCCAACGATTTAGGAACAGCTCCTTCCCCTTTTCTACCCCACTTCTGAACGGACACTGAACTCATGAGCACTACCTCACTATTTTTTTTTCTCTTTTTGCACTACTGATTTGATTTAACTCTTCAACTACGGACTGTAATTTACAGCTTCTATTATTATTTATTGTTGCATTGCATCGAGCTGCTGCCGCATAGCAAATTTCACAACATATGCCGGTAATATTAAACCTGATTCTGACTCTGAGAGATCTAGAATACAAAAGCAAAGATGTTACGCTGAAGCTTCATAAAGCACTGGTCAGACTGCATTTAGAGCAGTTTGGGGCCCCTTATCTAAGATAAGATATGCTGGCATTGAAGAGGGTCCTGAACTTGTACATGAGAATGATTTATTGTAATTTACAGGTTTTTTATTATGTACTGCATTGTACTGCTGCCACAAAACAACAAATTCCACAACATACACCAGAGATATCAAGCCTGATTTTGATTCTGATTCTGATTCAGGCTCCTGTACCTTCTCCCTCGTAGTGGGAAGACGGAGAGGGCAGGTAACGTCCATAGGAAAATAAGAGGGAAGATTTCTAACGACGCCCGTGATCAGGATGCTTCTGACCGAGTGAGGAGGGAGGCTTTTGCTGAAGTTGCGTCCTGGACCAGAGCAAATGCAGGAAGCATCAATGAAGGAACATTGAGGAAAGAGAGATCCTGACATCAAAGTTATTTTCCAAAAGCCACAGAAAGCAATGTGGAGCACTGCGTGTTAAAAATAGCCAGTTGGAGCGAGGCCAGGTTCAGTGGGATGAGCGTGGATCTATCTTGGGTAAACTGGAAGCAGAAGTTGACAGGCTGTGCTGCTATTGGACAATGGGCAGCCTGTACAGGGTAGCTGCTTCAGCCCCTATCAAACTACAGTCCCGTGAGACAGGAGGTGGAGCTGTGAGAGCCAGAGCTCCCCAGACGCCCATAAACATGGAGAGTGAAATACAGCAGCAAGAAACAGCACATAGAGTAATGTCGCACAGAAGCAAGCCCTTCAGCCCAACTCATTCCTGCTAACCAAGATACATCTAAGCTTGTCCCATTTGCCTGAATTTGACCCGTATCACAATAAACATTTTCTGTCTATGTGCTTATCCGAAATATCGAGTCCCCGTTCCCACTCTCACAAAGTAACCCCACAGTCTCGTCTTCAGCGAGGCAAATGAAGTTCTATTCTGACAGTCAGTCCATAGCTTCCTCTCCTGCCCTGAGGAGGCCACTCTCACCGTCATGTTCTGCCTAGGAAGCCTCCAACCTGATAATATGAACATTGATTTCTCCAACTTCTGGCAATTTTCCCCCCCACCCGTCTATCAGCTTCCCCTGGGTCCCCTCCTCCTTCCCTTTCTCCTATGCTCCACTCTCCTCTCCTATCAGCTTCCTTCCCCTCCAGGGAGATGATAGGAAGAAATGGAGCCTTCTCCACCTATCAGCTCCCAGCTTCTCACTTCATTCCCCCTCCCCATCAGGCTTCACCTAGCACTTTCCAGCTTGTACTCCTTCTCCTCTCCCTGCCCTTCTATTCTGGTACCTTCTTCCTCCCTCACCAGTCCCATTGAAGGGATGGTGTATTCCCTCCACAGATGCTGCCTGCCCTGCTGAGTTCCTCCAGCATTTTGTGTGTGTTGTATTTATTCAGCAATCTTTTAAATTCTTTTTAATGCCTTTTAAACAATCTTTTAAAATTTGCAGCACAGTGTATAGTAGTTAGCCTAACACTAGTACAGAGCCAGTAACCCGGGTTCAATTCCTGCACGTGACTGTAAGGATTTTCTCCGCATGATCGTACGGATTTCCTCTGGGATACTCCGGTTACCTCCCACAGTCCAAAGGCTCACAGGTCAGGGTCAGTGAGCTGTGGGCATGTTATGTTGGCGCAGGAAGCGTGGCAACACTTGCAGGCTGCCACCAGCATATCCTCTAACTGTGTTGGTTGTCGATGCAAATGACACGTTTCAGTGTATGTTTTGATGATTCCATGTATGTGTGAAAAATAAAGTTAATCTAATCTTTAACCTTTAGTTATTTAAATGTCTTATTTGTAGCTGCCTCAACCATTTCCCCTGGCAGCTCTGTCCATATGCACACAACACTCTGCATGATGAAGTTGCCCCTCGGGTCTTTTTTAAACCTTTCCCCTCTTACGTTAAACTTATGCCCTCTATTTTTTTGGTTCTCTATCCCTGGGGATAAAAGACTGTGTGCATTCAACCTACCAGTGCCCCTCATGATTTTATATCCATTATGAGGTCATTAGAACAGTACAGCACAGAAACAGGCCCTTTGGCCCACATTGTTGCATCGAATCAACTAAAAATTAACTCATGAACCCCCAAAACCTAATCCCTCCGATCTACTCCATGTCCATATCCCTCCATCTTCCTCACATCTCTTAAAAACCTCTAACGTATTTGCCTCTACCACCATACCAGGATGCTCATTCCAGGCAACCACCATCTCTGAGTAAAAAACTTACCCCTCACTTCCCCTTTGAACCTACCCCCACCCCCCTCACCTTCAATGCATGCCCTCTGGTATTAGACATTTCTACCCGGGGAAACAGATACTCCCTGTCCACTCTAGCTATGCTTCGCATAATGTTACAAACCTCTATCAGATCTCCGTTCCGCCTTTGGTGTTCCAGAGAAAAATCTCGTGATAGCACCTGCCCTCTAAACCAGGCATCATCCTGGTAAACCTCTTCTGCACCCTGTCCAAATCCTCAGCATCTTTCCTATAGTGGAGTGACCAGAACTGTATGCAACACACCAGAGGTGGCCTAACCATAGTTTTATATTCCCCTGTCTTAATCACTCAAGCCTTAAGTTCCAACAGCACTCATACTCATATTTTTTGCTCTCCTTCCCTGCTTAGTGATGTCCCTCTTATAACAGGGTAACCAAAGCTGAGGGTGATACTGAAACATCAACTGCTTATTCCTCTCCATGGAGGCTGCCTGGCCTGCTGAGTTCCTCCAGCATTTTGTGTGTGTTGCTCTGGATTTCCAGCATCTGCAGACTTCCTTGTGTTTACGGTTCCTTGTGGTGCAGCTTCACAAGTGTTTTCTACGACTGCAACATAACCTCCCAACTACCGTTTAGATTGTTCACACACACACGCACACACACACACACAAGGTGCAGGCTGACTGCAGGATCACAGTGTCATACAATCATCACAAGGCCACTCACCCATCAATGTTAACTGTACAAGAACAATCTGGCTACTCTCCCTTAGTCCTGCAAGTGCTTTCCTTTCAAATCCTTACCCAGCTCCCTTTAGAGGGTTATTATTGAATCTACCTCCAACATTCCCCCGCTAGGACTTTCCAGATTAGGAAAAGTCCGATCACACACCCCCAGGGTCAGACACAGAATGAAGCTGCCTCCGCACCATCCAATCACACACTCGCAGTGTCAGACACAGAGTGAAGCTCCCTCTGCACTGTCCCATCACAGACTGCCAGGTAAGACACAGGGAGAAGCTCCCTCTGCACTGTCCCATCACGCAACCCCGGGGTCAGACACAAAGTGAAGCTCCCTCTGCACTGTCCCATCACAGACTGCCAGGTAAGACACAGGGAGAAGCTCCCTCTGCAATGTCCCATCACACACCCCCGGGGTCAGACACAGAGTGAAGCTCCCTCTGCACTGTCCCATCACAGACTGCCAGGTAAGACACAGGGAGAAGCTCCCTCTGCACTGTCCCATCACGCAACCCCGGGGTCAGACACAAAGTGAAGCTCCCTCTGCACTGTCCCATCACACACTCTCGGGTCTGACACTGTGGATTACACAGGAAATAGAGTTGTGTCTAAACCCGATTTTCTCCTGGTCATGAGCTGCTTCACTGTGTATGGTGCAGATGGGAATGATAATTCGAGAGTGGCTCCTTCTCCTGGGAGCCTATCGTCAGTGAGCGGAGTGCTGGCTCCATGCTTGTTAGGTACTTTTCCAGGGGATTGGTTGACACACGATGATCAGTGTATGAATGGTGCTTTGTTTCCTTATCTTCATATTCTTCAAGCACCACAGCATCCACACCAGCGCAGTAATAAAAAACCTGCGAACCACATCGACATCTACCCAAGCATGAAATGTTCAGCAACATTCTCCTTCTCTCGCTCAGGCAGCTGAGTGTGGGCTGTCAGTTATTCATTATCAAACCCGCAGAGAATCGAGCGAAGCCCGTCTTGGGGAAAGAGAGATTTGCCATGGCCAGACCCCACGTAGACCATCCCTTCTGCCTCTGCCCCACCACCACAACTTGTTTTGCAGTTTCCTCCCCAGTAAGAGCCCTGGGCCACCTTCACATTCACTGCCCCACGCTCAACTCTTCCCCTTCCTGTTTCAAAGCTAATGCAGTGGTTCACTTGGATGATTAGCATAGTCCAGATGGGCTGAAGGACCAGATTCCATGCCCAATAACTCTACTTACCGACTGCCCCTTACACTACTGGTAATTCTGGTATATTCCCTTTCCCTCGCCACACCCGATGAAGGGTCTCAGCCCGAAACATCAACTGTTGATTCATTTCCAAAGATGCTCCCTGACCTACTGAGTTCCTCCAGCATTTTGTGTCTGTTGTACTTATCCAGCAATCTTTTTAATGCCTTTTAATGTTAGGAAGTATGTCTGAGGCTGGTGCTCTGTACAGGGTGTCAGATGTGGTATGTCTGGGAGACTCCCAGCCTCCCGGACGACCACATCTGCACCAGGTGTGTCAAGCTGCAGCTCCTTAGGGACCGGGTTAGGGAACCGGAGATGCAGCTCGATGACCTTCATCTGGTCAGGGAAAGTGTGGAGGTGATAGACAGGAACTATAGGCAAGTAGTCACACAGGGGCCTCGGGAGTCAGACAAGCAGGTAACAGTCAGGGGAGGGAAGGGCAGGAGTCAGATACTAGAGGGTGCCCCTGTGGCTGTCTCCCTTAACAATAAGTACTCCTGTTTGAGTACTGTTGGTAGGTGAAGTAACAGTGGCCGCGTCTCTGGCATAGAGTCTGGTTCTGTGGTTCAGAAGGGTAGGGAAAAGAGGAAGGCAGCAGTGATAGGGGACTCTATAGTTAGGGGGTTAGACAGGCAGTTCTGTGGACGCAGGAAAGAGACGTGGATGGTAGTTTGCCTCCAGGGGCCAGGGTCCAGGATGTTTCTGATCGCGTCCAAGATATCCTGAATTGGGAAGGTGAACAGCCAGAGGTCATGGTACATATTGGTAACAATGACATAAGTAGGAAAAGGGAGGAGATCCTGAAAACAGACTACAGGGAGTTAGGAAAGAAGTTGAGAAGCAGGACCTCAAATAAAGTAATCTCGGGATTACTACCTATGCCACACAACAGTATAGGAATAGAGTGAGGTGGGGATTAAATGTGTGGCTGAGGGAATGGAGCAGGGACAGGGATTCAGATTTCTGGATCATTGGGGCCTCCTTTGGGGCAGGCGTGACCTGTACAAAAAGGACGGGTTGTACTTGAATCTGACGTGGACCAATATCCCTGCAAGGAGGTTTGCTCAGGCTATTCTGTCAGTCAGTGGGTGCCGTCCTGAATCCGTGGTTGGCGGCTATGCACCTTCATTTTCTTCGATTTTGCGCTCTTTTTCTGGCTTCAGCATAACTCAGCCCAGTCCATTGCCTCACATTATCGTATCAAGTCGTTCGCTGCCTTCCTCTTTCCCTCTTTCCTCCTATCATCCCTTCCAATAACAATGTCTGCAGTCCATCACCTCTTAACAAGTGCCTGGCATATTCCAGCTTCCTTTTCTGCACATTCTTCAGCAACTCCTTTTCTCTCTTCGCTCTCTTCAACACTTCCATATTACTGACCTTCATCACCCATCTGATTTTCTGCATTCTCCTTAAACACCACATTTCAAGTGCCTCCAGTCATCGCTGCGCTTCCTTGCATAAGGTCCACGACTCAACTCCATACAACAGACTGCTCCAGACGTAGCATTTCCAAATTCTACAACGCAGCCCAAAGTCCAACCTCTTGCCACACAGCACGTCACTCAGGCTCCAGAACGTTGATCCTGCAATCTCAATTCTTCATCTAATTTCTGTATCACATTTCCCATCCTCTTTGACCATCTGTCCCAAGTACACAAACTTCTTGACTTTCTCTATGCCTATGCTGTTAATTTTGCTACTGATTTTGGGGACTTCTTTCTTCCGTGATACTACCATCATCTTCGTCTTTGCAGTATTTATTTTCACTCCAAATCGTTCACCTTCAGCATTTATCTTATCTACTATTCTAAGTAACTCATCCTCAGTCTCGGCTAACAACACTGAATTATCTGCATACCTCAAGTTGCTCACCGTCACTCCACCAATTTGGACACCAGCTTCATCGTTCAACACCCTGAAGATTACCTCAGAGTAAATGTTAAATAATAAAGGGGAGATAATGCAGCCCTAGTGAACCCCTTTTTGGATCTCAACTTCCAGTGAACTCCCACCACTAGTTCTTATTACTGCCTTCTGATGCCAGTACAGACTCGCAATCAGTCGAGCATCTTTCCCATCCAGCCACAATCAGATCAGGCAATTGACCAGCTGTTCATGATTGACTCAGTCAAAAGCTTTTTCGTAATCCAGGAAGCACATGTAAATGTCTTTTTTTTTTCTAGTCTTCGTTCCACAATCATTTGCAAGTTATTAGGGAGGCTATTAGGGAGAGTTTAAACGAGAATTGCTGGGAGTTGGAACTGAACTGAAGAGACAGAGGAAGGGGTGGTTAGCTCACATACAGAGAAAGCTTGGAGACAGTGTGAGAGGAAGGATAGGCAGGTGATAGAGAAGGGATACGCTCAGACCAATGGTTTGAGATGTGTCTATTTTAATGCAAGAAACATCATGAACAAAGCAGATGAGCTTAGAGCGTGGATCAGTACTTGGAGCTGTGATGTTGTGGCCATTACAGAGACTTGGATGGCTCAGGTGCAGGAATGGTTACTTAGAGTGCCAGGCTTTAGAGGTTTCAGAAAGGACAGGGAAGGAGGCAAAAGAGGTGGAGGCGTGGCACTATTGATCAGAGATAGTGTCACAGCTACAAAAAAGGAGGAAGTCATGGAGGGATTGTCTACCGAGTTTCTGTGGGTGCAAGTTAGAAACAGGAAGGGGTCAATAACTCTACTGGGTGTTTTTTATAGACCACACAATGGTAACAGGGACATTGAGGAGCAGATAGGGAGACAGATTCTGAAAAGGTGAAATGATAACAGGGTTGTTGTGGTGGGAGATGTTAATTTCCCAAATATTGATTAGCATCTTCCTAGAGCAAGGGGTTTAGATGGGGTGGAGTTTGTTAGGTGTGTTCAAGAAGGTTTCCTGACACATTATATAGATAAGCCTACAAGAGGAGAGGCTGTACTTGATCTGGTATTGGGAAATGAACCTGGTCAGGTGTCAGGTCTTTCAGTAGGAGAGCATTTTGGGGATAGTGATCACAATTCTATTTCCTTTACCATAGCACTGGAGAGGTACAGGAACAGATGAGTTAGGAAAGCGTTTAATTGGATTAAGGGGAAATATGAAGCTATCAGGCAGGAACTTCAAACCATAAATTGGGAACAGGTGTTCTCAGGGAAATGTACGGCAGAAATCTGGATATTAGTGTGGCAGTCTGCATAGGTACGTTCCAATAAGACAGGGAAAGGATGGTAGGGTACAGGAACCATGGTGTACAAAGGTTGTTGTAAATCTAGTCCGGAAGAAAAGAAAAGATTACAAAAGGTTCAAAAAACTAGATAATGGTAGAGATCTAGAAGATTATAAGGCTAGCAGGAAGGAGATTAAGAATGAAATTAGGAGAGTCAGAAGGGGCCATGAGAAGGCCTTGGCAAGCAGGATTAAAGAAAACCCCAAGGCATTCTACAAGTAATTGAAGAGCAAAAGGATAAGACTTGAGAGAATTGGACCAATTGAGTGTGACAGTGGAAAAGTGTGTATGGAACTGAAGGAGATAGCTGAGGTACTTAATGAATACTTTGCTTTAGTATTCACTACGGAAAAGGATCTTGGCAATTGTAGGGATGACTTACAGTGGACTGAAAAGCTTGAGCATATAGACATTAAGAAAGGGGATGTGCTGGAGCTTTCGGAAAGCATCAAGTTGGATAAGTCTCTGGGACCAGACGATATGCTCCCCAGGCTATTGTGGGATGCAAGGGAGGAGATTGCTGAGCCTCTGGCAATGATCAATGGGGATGGGGGAGGCTCTGGAGGATTAGAGGGTTGCAGATGTTGTTCCTTTATTCAAGAAAGGGAGTAGAGATAGCCCAGGATATTATAGACCAGTGAGTCTTACTTCAGTGGTTGCTAAGTTGATGGAAAAGATCCTGAGAGGCAGGATTTATGAACATTTGGAGAGGCATAATATGATCAGGAATAGTCAGCATGGCTTTGTCAAAGGCAGGTCGTGCCTTACCCGTGTTCAATTCCTGCCACTGACTGTAAGGAGTTTATCTGCATGACTGTACGAATTTCCTCTGGATACTCCGGTTACCTTCCACAGTCCAAAGGCTCACAGGTCAGGGTCAGTGAGCTGTGGGCATGTTATGTTGGCGCAGGAAGCGTGGCAACACTTGCAGGCTGCCACCAGCATATCCCCTAACTGTGTTGGTTGTCGATGCAAACGACACATCTCAGTGTATGTTTTGATGATTCGATGTATGTGTGAAAAATAAAGTTAATCTAATGTTTAACCTTTAATTCTTTAAATGTCTTATTTGTAGCTGCCTCAACCATTTCCCCCGGTAGCTTTTTCCATATACACTCCACATGCTGCATGACAAAGTTGCCCCTCGGGTCCTTTTTAAACCTTTCCCCTCTTACTTTAAACCTATGCCCTCTATTTTTTTGGTTCTCTATCCCTGGGGATAAAAGACTGTGTGCATTCAACCTACCAGTACCCCTCATGAGGTCACTGGAGCAAGTACTGAATAATGACCCCTGTTTCCATCCAGGGGGTCAGTGTGGACATGGTGGAGGATTACAAATACCTGGGGATACGAATTGACAATAAACTGGACTGGTCAAAGAACACTGAGGCTGTCTACAAGAAGGGTCAGAGCCGTCTCTATTTCCTGAGGAGACTGAGGTCCTTTAACATCTGTCGGACGATGCTGAGGATGTTCTACGAGTCTGTGGTGGCCAGTGCTATCATGATTGCTGTTGTGTGCTGGGGCAGCAGGCTGAGGGTAGCAGACACCAACAGAATCAACAAACTCATTCGTAAGGCCAGTGATGTTGTGGGGATGGAACTGGACTCTCTGATGGTGGTGCCTGAAAAGAGGATGCTGTCCAAGTTGCATGCCATCTTGGACAATGTCTCCCATCCACTACATAATGAACTGGTTGGGCACAGGAGTACATTCAGCCAGAGACTCATTCCACCGAGATGCAACACAGAGTGTCATAGAAAGTCATTCCTGCCTGTGGCCATCAAACTTCACAACTCCTCCCTTGGAGGGTCAGACACCCTGAACCAATAGGCTGGTCCTGGACTTATTTCCTGGCATTTACCTATTACTATTTAATTATTTATGGAAAACCAATTTCCCTTAGGATCAATAAAGTATGACTATGACTATGACTATAGGAACAGGCGCTTTGGCCCATAATGTTGTGTTCAACCAACTAAGAAAATTGAAAAGGACAAAACTAATCCCTCTATGTCCATATCCCTCCATCTTCCTTACATCCATGTCCCTATCTAAATGTCTCTTAAAAGCCTCTAATGTATTTGCCTCCACCACTATACCAGGCAGCACATTCCAGGGATCCACCACTCTCTGAGTAACATACGTAACCCTCACATTCCCCTTGAACCTATCCCCTCCCACCTGCAATGAATGTCCTCTGGACATTTCTACGCTGGGAAACAGATACTCCCTGTCCACTCTATCTATGCCTCAATTAAGGTCGTCCATCTCTGTCTGTCCTTGCCCACACTGTCACACACAGATAAAGAAGCATTCTTCATTGCTGCTTCTGTAACAATTTGTTTGACCAGTCAGGCTGGATTCTCCTTGAACTGAACCTCTGAACAGGGAAGAGGAGCTAACCACTCTTAGTCTGACCTCTTCCTTTTGACCTGTTTGGCATGAGTAAGCCTACCGAGAGCCAAAGCACATGGTCCTTACTCCAGTCAGCATAGCTCTCTGGGTCATCAAGGCACACAAGCCTCCAAACCCTACGACAAGGATGTGATCCTCATGGAGGTCTATAATCCTACAACTCTATCAATATTGTCATGTACCCCGTGATGGGTTAACGAACCAGCAGAAATGGGAAACACTTTGGAGTCCAGTATTGCTATTAACTAATGGTATTTATTAGTAACTACGCAATACAGGAATATAAATGCAGATATATCAAACAGGTTAGCAATGTTATATGTGTGTGTGTATGTGTGTGGAAATATATGAAAACCAAGCTTCCTCAAGTCTACGGGTAAATAGATAGCCTTACAATGATGAATATAGTTCAGTTCAGTTCGTGGTATTGAGTTGAGTGGTGATGGAGAGAGAGAGAGAGAGAGAGAGAGAGAGATTTGAGTCTTCAGGTGAGCTGACACCGTCGATCTTCCTGTCGTCCTCCAAAATCCTTTAGAAGTCACCGACAATGACCACCACAAAGGGGACCGTTCTTCTGTGGTGGAATTTTCAATCCAGGTGAGCGTTGGACACACAAATAACTCCCCACCGGTCATACCCTTTTCACACTGTGAGAACCACTGATCTATCCGCCTGATCGATCCTCCAAAAACCCAGTTTTTCTGTGGGCACACCAAAGCTCATTCAGTGTCCAAAACCATGTGTCTGTAGGTCTAACAGCTGACCTTCTGTTTATCTCACTGTGCTGAACACCAGCTGTCCATCAAGCAGCTCCTCCCTTCTCTCTCTGTAAGATCTTGGAAGCTGCCAGTGTCCTTGTAAAAGTGTAAACATGCTGCAGAGAAACCATAACACCATCTCAAAGCAGTCTTCGTCTCTCTCTCTCTCTCTCTCTCTCTCTCTTTCTTCCTCTCCCTTTTAACAAGGTGTCTGTGTTGGACAACTCTCTCTCTCTCTTTCCAAAAGCACAGTTCATAGGGGTAATTTAGAACCCCGTCACAATATCATCGTGCATTGATCTTACAGGAATGTCCTGCATTTATAAGGATTCAATATCATCCTTGAGCCTGTTTGACAATTCAATAAGTTCACAGACAATAGATGTAGGCCACTCAGCCCCTCAGACATGCATGACCATTCAACATGATCATGTCTGATCTACCCTAGCCTGATCTTCCCATCTGTGTGAGTTCTCCATCACCCTCAATCCCTGATCTTCCAAGAGATTACTGACTTCCTCTTTAAATCCCACAGTAACTAGCCTCTACAAAGCCTGGGGCAGGGAATTCCCAAGATTCGCCTCCATCTAGGTGAAGATGTTCCTTCACAAGTCCATTTTAAATTACCAGCCCCTCATAAGAATATTAAGGGAATGATTCCAGGAATGAAAGAGTTAATGTATGAGGAGCACTAGATGGCTCTGGGCCTGTAGTTGCTGGAGTTTAAAAGACTGAGGAGGGATCTCATTGACACCTATTGAATATTGAAAGGCCTCGAAAGGGTGGATGTGGAGATGATGTTTCCTATGGTGAGAGGGTCGAGGACCAGAGGGCACAGCCTTAGAATAGAGGAACATCCGATCAGAACAGAGATCAGGAGGAATTTCCTTATTCAGAGAGTGGTGAATCTATAGAATTCATTGTCACAGGTGGCTGTGGAGGCCAAGTATTTATGTATGTTTAAGGAAGAGGTTGATAGGTTTTTAATTGGTCAGGGTATGAAGGGATACGGGGAGAAGGCAGGAGTCTGGCTCTGAGAGAGAAAATGGATCAGCCATGATGACATGGTAGAGCAGACTCGATGGGCCAAATGGCCTAATTCTGCTCTTGAATCTTATGGTCTTACAGTCTTAATAATATTTTCAAATAAATTTTAAATTTAATGTATTAATTTAATAATAGTGATTTAATGATTTATTTTATTAATTTAGCTTGTGTTATTTACCGTTCTCTGCGTGGCTTCATCGTGGTATTATAGAACATAGAGCTGTGCAGCAGAGTGACTGGGCTTTTGGCCACAATGTTGTGGCAAACCAGCTATAAAGGAAATCAAAAATATACCCAAAAACGAATCCCTGCTATCTACACAATGTCCATATCCCTCCATCTTCCTCATGTTCATGCTCCTGTCTAAACATCTCTTAAAAGCCTCTAATGTATTTACCTCTATCACCATACCAGGCAGCACATTCCAGGCATCCACCACTCTCTGAGTAAAAAACTTGCCCCTCACATCCCCTTTTAACCTACTCCCCTCTCACCTTTAATGCATGTCCTCTGGTATTAGACTTTTCAGCCCTGGGAAGCAGATACTCCCAGTCCATCTACCTTCCTCTCATAATTTTACAAACCTTTATCAGATCACCCGCCCCTCAGCCTCTGTCACTCCAGAGAAAACACCCCAACTTTATCCAGCCTCTCGTGATGGCACAAGCCCTCTAAACCAGGTAACATCCTGGTAAACCTTTTCTGCACCCTCTCCAAAGCCTCAAAATCCTTCCTGTAGTGGGGGAATTATATAGAATTGACAAGTTTCAATAAATGTACTTCGGCAATAAAAAAAAAACAAATGTTTGCCCAGCTGAGGACAGCCAAATGAAAATTCAAAGGCACAAGGCAGAATTGTTCCTGTACTGCCGACGTGTTGCTTCTGTCTAAGGTTGAATTTTTGCTGGTTCATTTCGATTATGGCGGGTGTGTTATATCCTGTGGCTGCATTAGAACGTTCTAGCAATCCGGCAGGCAGAACCATGCAGTCTTCTGAAGCCCTTAACTAGATTCCAGCTCTGTGCTATATTCTGGGAGATGTTCCCTAATGAACAGTAAGCAAGGCTCAGTATGTTTAAAGCTCTCACAGTTGGCTCCCGCACGATGTTTCGGCAATAATCCATAGGTTAAAGGCAGTTTGGGAGCATACATTTTGCAAGCAACTCCCCAAGGTTGCATTGCAAAGGCAGATTTACTTGCTCCAGCCTGTCAGCTGCACCGGGGGGAGCAGTGTGTGAGACGCAGGGACTTGCTGTGGCTGTGGCCAGCTGTTACAGAACACACGGTAACAAGCAGGGAAAGCCATTAAACAGAGGTTGTGCATTTAGGATGATGTGGCAGTTCTGGCTAACTGCACCTCTCTTGTTTAATTACAACAAATGGAGCTATCAGCTTAACCTAATTAAAAGCTGCAGTGTTATTTCAAAACGTGAAGCTGTGGTCCAATGTTGTGTGAACAAGACTGAGAAAGGAGACTTCGAATGATGCGCATCATCGTGCAGTGTGAGCGGCACTGTGGCAAGGACAGCTGGCTCACGACTCTGGAGACTGGGGTTCAAACCCATCCTCCGCTGCTGTCTTTGTGGTGTTTTTACGTTCTTCTTCTACTGCCCCTTCCTCTTCCCCTTTCCTCCATGGTCTTCTGTCCTCTCCTGCCTCCAGCCATATACCTCTTTCACCAATCAACTCCCAGTTCTTTACTTTGACCCCTCCCCTCTCCCAGTTTCACCTATCACCTGCCACCTTGTACATCTTCCTCCCTTCTTCCCTCCTTCTTACTGTGAATTCTCCTCTTTCTTTCCAGTCCTGATGAAGGGTTTTGGCTTCAGGAGAGAGAAACCAGAGGATCTTGAGCTGGTCCTTTTTGGAGCATCTGAGGTAGAGAGCGTCAGCAACTTTAAATTCTTGAGTGTTACTATTTTGGAGGATCTGTCCCAGACCCAGTACATAAGTGCAATTGTGAAGAAAGCACGGTAGCGCCTCGACTTCCTAAGTAGTTTGCAGAGATTCACATGTCATCTAAAACTTTGAGAAACTTCTATAGATGTGCAGTGGAGGGTGTTTCGACTGGCTGCATCGCAGCCTGGTATGGAAATACCAATGCCTCTGAAGAGAAAAGTCTACAAAAATTAATGGAGATGGCCCAGTCTATCACATCTAAAGCCATCCCCACCATTGAGCATACCTATATGAAATGTTTTAGAAGGAAAGTAGCATCAATCATCAGGGACCCCCACCACCCAGGACATGCTCTCTTCTCGCTGCTGCCATCAGGTAGAAGGTACAAGAGCCTCAGGACTCAGACCAACAGGCTCAGGAACAGTTACTACCCCTCAACCATCAGGCTCTTGACCAGAGGGGATAACTACACTCACTTGCCCCATCATTAAAATGTTCCCACAGCCAATGGACTCATTTTCAACGACTTTTCATCTCATGTTCTTGAAGTTTAGTGCTTATTTATTCATTATTATTATTTCTTTCTTTTTGTATCTGCAGTCTTTTTCATTATGGTTGGATGCCCAAATTGGTGCGGCCTTTCACTGATTCTATTATGGCTTTTATTCTATTATGGATTTCTTGAGTTATTGAGTACACCCACAGGACAATGAATCTCAGGGTTGTATGTGGTGACATATATGTACTTTGATAATAAATTTTCTTGGAACTTTGAATTTTTCTCCTTTAGCACGGGTTGGAGAAGAAACCTAACCTTACAGAAATGCTTCCCCGTTGTGACCAAAGGATTGACTACGATAAGGTGCTGATCAGGGTTTGGGGAGGGCATGGGGGTAGGGGTGAACTGGGATGGGTGGAGTTTTGGGCCAGAGTTTGGGGCATATCCTGATGATGTCCTGTGAGTAGAAGGAAGACGAGCTCCACTCAAACACCTTGCTTGTAGGAACGCAATCCTGAAGTTTTTACATCAACCTGACGCGCAGTGTAAGTGAAACGATAAATATGTTTCACTGGGGATTTCTTTTGTTCCCCTGTAAGCAAGCAAGGTTAATTTCAGCAATTATGAACCCAGAAAGATGCAGTGATTGCAAGTGTTGACTGTGCATATTAATTCTTCTCCGTGAGAATCTGAAACAAGCTTCTTTCACGAGGTTTATCTTTTTTTCAAAACTATTTTTATTACAAATTCTGACCACTGCACTAATATACAATCATATTACAAAACCAAAGACCAGAGAAATCATAATTAATATATATTACATTAATACATTCTTATCCTCATCAAGGATGGCATTTAACCCTCCACGATGCCCAACAGTCCCTTGGACCCCACGTCTTCTTTTTCGACAGCAAACCAGACACCTACATACCCATGAACAATGCCAGGCGGCCAGCAGCAGGAATTGAACTCTGACAGCCCTCCAAGAGGATCACAACCTTGCTGTCGGGTTTGGAGGCTCGCGTGATTCAATGACCCGGAGAGCCATGTTGGCTGGGGTCAGGGCTTTATGCTTTATGCTCTTGGTAGGGTACCCATGCCAAACAGGTCAAAGTTTAGAGGCCAGTTTAAGAGGTCCTCCAGGTTGGGAGGTTCAGCTCAGGGCTAACCACCCTGACTGGTCAAACAAAACGGTTACGAAAACAGCAATGAAGAATCCTTCTACATCTGAGTGCAACAGTATTCCTGAGTCTCCACCCGGGACTTGCATAACTGACGATAGTGAAAACCGAAACCCTGAACACAGCCACAGCCAGAAATGGAGGACGTTCATCGCTATCCCAAACACCTGCAGCTTAGCAAGCAGTAACTTACAGCTGGTGCCGTAATGCGATTGCTTAACTGCTACACCACCACGCCACCCACTGTGAGGATGCAAGAGATGCTACAGAAATCTTAATCTTTCTCTTTATTTCCTTCTAGCAGAACAAAATGCAGTTTTTCAGCCATGCTTCATGCCAGCCAATCACAATACACTCAGTGGCCACTTTGTACCTCCTGTAGCTAATGAAGTGGCCACGGAGTGTATGTTCATGATCTTCTGCTGCTGTAGCCCGTCCACCTCAAGGTTTGATGTGTCGTGCGTTCAGAGATGCTCTTCTGCCCAGTGCTGCTGTAATACACGGTTATTTGTTAATGTTGCTGTAGTGGCTTCTTGAAAGCAAACCAAAACAGTGGAGAGACTGAGTGTGGGAGTTTACACAGTACGATACACTTCCAAAATAACTGAGTTCCAAGTCAGAAAAGCTACATTCAATCTTTTATGACAAAACCAGGGAACCCAGTGGACGATCTTGTAGCATTGAAAAACCTAACAAAACTAAAGTTAGCAATATAGAAAAATTAATGAAATAAGCACTCCAGTTCGCATAACTAGCGGTCAACCAAAAATATCATTCCCTGGTGGCCTCAACCTCTCGACTAGTCTAAACTGACTAAGACAAAGCGTGAATATGTAACTATACTCTTCGCTTCCACCACACCCAACCCAGCTGACAAATTACCCATAATAAACACGCAGCACAACATACAATACAGACGGACAATGAATAGGTACGTGGCTCCTACTGTCACCTTCCTGTCAGTTTGAACCACTCTGGCCATTATCCTCTGACCTCTCACATTATCAAGGCATTTTCATCCACAGAACTACCACTCACAGGATTGTTTTTCCCATTTTTCTCACCATTCTCTATAAACTTGAGAGACTGTTGTGCGTGAAAAGTTAATAGTAGGGGTCCATGGCGTAAGAAAGGTTGGGAACCCCTGATTTATGCATTGAGTTGCTGCCACATCAGATTCAGAATCAGGTTTAATACCAATGGCAGATGTTGTGAAATTCATTGTTTTACGCGGCAGTGCATTGCAATACATAATAATAGAGCAAAAAAAGAAAATTCTGAATTACAATCAGTATATATTAAATGGTTATATTAAACATGAAGTACAAAAAATAGGAAATAAAGAAAGTAGTGAGGTAGTGTTCATGGGTTCAATGTCTATTCAGAAATCTGATGGAGAGGGGGAGACACTGTTCCTGAATAGCTGAGTGTGTGTCTTCGGCTTCTGTACCTCCTCCCTGATGGGGGTCCTTGATGATGGATACCACCTGCCTGAAACACTGCTCCTTTAAGATGGTCTGGTTACTGATGGAGCTGACTAACTTTACCATTCTCTTCAGCTTACCTCGATCCTGTGCAGTAGTCCCCAACCCACCCCACCATACAAAACAGAGATACAGCCCATTTAGAATGCTCTCCAAGTGCATCTACAGAACTTTGCAACTGGTTTTGGTGACATACCAAATCTCCTGAAACTCTGAATGAAATATAACTTCTGCCATGCCTTCTTTGTAGCTGCATTGATGTCGATATGTTGGGTCTAGGTTAGAACTTCAGAGATGTTGACTCCCAGGAACTTGAAATTGCTCACACTTTCCACTTCTGATCCCTCAATAAGGACTGGTGTGAGTTCCGTCGTCTTGCCCTTTCTAAGTCCACAATCAGCTCTTTTGTTTTGCTGATGTTGATTGCAACCTATTAAATATTTGTATGAATGTGCAGGTGTCCAGGTGTACCTCCTAACGCTCCTTTCCCCTCACTCTTCCACCTGCTGCTTTGCAGTGTGGGTCCACCTCCATAGTGCAGTGCTTTGAGAAAACTGGACAACAAATTTTTTTGTAAGTGTTGCTTCCTCAGAAGTTTTTTTGTTTATGATAGATCACTTGAAACTGAACACAAATATAATTTCAGACTACTTGTATCATGTAGGAATCTGGAGAAAAAAGAAACTGACTTTTATTGAATATAATGCATTTAATTGTATAATGGTGCTGACGCTTTGCAATAGTTCAAATAAGCTAAAATGTTTAGTTGATGATTTTTATTTGTACTCAGTGCCTGAGGCTTTTTGCTTAATTGTCCAACAATAATCAGCCAGCATTGGTGGCTGATTAT
This sequence comes from Mobula birostris, assembly GCF_030028105.1. Lineage (NCBI taxonomy): Eukaryota > Metazoa > Chordata > Chondrichthyes > Myliobatiformes > Myliobatidae > Mobula > Mobula birostris. Next base: position 105,812,151 of record NC_092381.1, read on the forward strand.
TGCCCTGATAGCGTTTCTCCATGACCATAATGTCCTGGTGAAACCTTTCACCACGCTCATCACTGCTCATCACTGACAGCGCCAAGATTTACAGGGAAGAAGTCTAAATAGGAATGCAGAAATTGAATCTTTAGTGACATGTTTCACTTCATGGTTTTGTATGCTTGAAGCATGTTGTCAACCAGCTGCATGCTGTTTGCTGTGTAGTTGCCAAGAAAATTTTTCAACAACATCCTTGAATGCCTTCCATGTGATTTTCTCCAGTCCCACTAGAAGTTTTTTAAATTGCTTGTCATTGATGACCTGTTTGATTTGTGGAGTAACAAAAATCCCTTTCTTACCTTAATCTTGGCATCGGATATTCTGACTTGAATTATGAATTGAAATAACAATTGTAGGCAATTTTTAAAAAAAAACTGGTACATGATAGGGAAATTTCATGCTAATTTTCATGATCAGCAGCCAAAATCTATAAAATATACCTGAAAGTATTCAGAGTGCAAAATCTTTGTTGTCCAGTGGAATGAGCACAGCCAGCCTAAGATAGTAGAGAGATCCCTCACCTCCTTATCCGAAAAAGAATTCCACTTCTCCTGTCTGACCTATCCACACTTGCTTCTTATAATGAAATTATTTGAGTTGTAAGATTGACTTGTACTCTGTAAAAGCATTTCCATTACTCTAATGGGTTACTGGTCCATTAATTAGATCTGTACTCAAAATAATTCCCCAAACCCAATTACCACAACCAAACGCAGAAAATTGTGATAAAGCATAGATCTAATGTTTTAATTATTCTGCCTGCAAATTGAAATCTCAGAAATATATTTTCAATTATAGTGAAGTTTATTTGGCCTCACTGTTTTAGTCAAATGGGTTCCACTGGGGTTGGAGCAGGAAGCAGGAAAATGGAGGGGAGACTAGAGGTCATCGGTTAAGGGTGAAAGGTTGAAGGGGAACATGAGGGGAAACTTATTCTCTCAGAGAGTCACGAGAGTGTGGAACGAGCTGCTGGTGCAAATGGTGCATGCGAGCTCGATTTCAATGTTTAAGAGAAGTTTGAGCTGGTACATGGATGGTAGGGGTATGGAGGGCGATGGTCCTGGTGCAGGTCGATGGGTGTTAGCAGTTCAAATAGTTCAGCATGGGCCAGATGGGCCAAAGGGCCTGTTTCTGTGATGTACTTTTCTGTGACTATGACTTACTTTCCCCACCTTACAAAAATGACCACACTGTGAACGCTGACTGACTGGATGAAGTGTGGGATGTCCTAAAGTCGTCATAGAAATGCAGATTGTATCTTTCTCTTTCTAATGCACTTCCACATAGAATATTACCACACTGTGCACGCCCTTTGGCCACAACATTGTGCCGACGTTTTAGTCTATCCCAAGGTCAATCTAACCCTTCTGCACCATGTAACCTTCCTCTCAGACTGGAACTCAGCACAAGGAAGCTACACTTCCCTGAAGCCCGGACCGAGGATCAGAGGAGACATGATAGAAACACCTACGAACACAGAGACCAAAAGAGAAGACAGAAGTGTTGAAAAACTCAGAATCCAAATCAGGTTTAATATCACTGGCACATGTCATAAAATTTGTTGTTATGTGGCAGCAGTGCATTGCAATACGTAATAATGATAATAATTATAAATTACAACAAGAAGTACATATATATATATATAATTAAATCGGTAGTGCAAAAAGAGAAATAGCAAGTGAGGTAGTGTTCATGGGTTCAATGTCCATTCAGAAATTGGATTGTTCATGGGTTCAATGTCCATTCAGAAATTGGGTGGCAGAGGAGAAGAAGCTGTTCCTGAATCATCAAGTGTGTGCCTTCAGGCTCCTGTACCTCCTCCCTGATGGTAGCAATGAGAGGAGGGCATGTCCTGGGTGATGGGGGTTTTAACGATGGGTGCCACCTTTTTAAGACATCGCCTTTTGAAGGTGCCCTGGATGCTGGGGAGGCTAGTTCCCAAGGCCCACAAGCGGGCTGAGTTTACAACTCTCTGCAGCCTTTTTCGATCCTGTGCAGTGGCCCCTCCTTACTGGATGGTGTTAGAATGCTCTTGACTTTTAGCCCTACGAAGTTGTGCTGACCTTTTATTCTAATCTAACCCTTCCCTCCTACGTAGTCCTCCATTTTTCCATCACCTACGTGCCTATCCAAGAGCTTTTTAAATGCCCCTAATGTATCTGCCTCTACCACCATCTCTGGCAGTGTGTTCCATGTATTCCAAACCTACCTCTGACATCCCCCAGTACTTTCCTCCAATCGTCTTAAAGTTGTGCTGTCTTGTATCAGTCATTTCCATGCTGGGAAAAGGCACTGGCTGTCCACTCTGTTTTTAGACCACTGAGCTCCCTTCGAGTCCCTTCCATCACCCAGATCTCATCCCGTATGAAGTGCTGGTAGCGTTATATTCATTACTTTTTAACTTGTGTCGTATATGCTAAATATATTTTATATGGAATATATTTTATTATATGTTAATGTATTTGTGGTCTTATACCTTCATGTGTTGCATGTGAGTTCCAAGATTGAAAGGGTTATCATATGAGCAGCAGGCCCCAGGACTGTACTCACTGGAACTCTGAAGAACTCTGAGAACCTCATTGAAACCGATTGAATGAGCCTCGACAGAGTGGATGTGGAGAGGAAGTTTCCTGTGGTGGGGGAGTTTACGACTTGAGGGCACAGCCTCAGAATTGAAGGACGTCCATTTAGAATGGAGAAGAGGAGAAATTTCTTTGGCCAGAGAGTGGTGAACCTACAGAATTGATTGCCACAGGTGGCTGTGGAGGCTCAGTCACTGAGGCAGAGGTTGATACGTCCTTGTTTGGTCAGAGCACAAAGGATAAGGGGAGAAGGGAGGAGATTGGGGCTGAAAGCAAAATGGATCGGCCATGATGAAATAGGGCAGCAAACTTGATGGGCCAAATGGCCAAATCTTGCAGTCTTATGGTGTTATATGTACTGTGTTGTGCATCTTGGTCCGGTTTGTTTCATGGTATACATGTATACGGTTGAAGGGCAAAAACTTCAACTTAATTTGATGCCTCTTATCATCTTGTACTCCGCTATCAAGTCACCTCTCATCCTGCTTCTCTCCAAAGACAACATCCCTAGCTCGCTCAGCCTATCCTCATAAGACATCCTCTCTACACCAGGCAGCATCTAGGTAAATCTCCTCTGAACTCTCTCCAAAGCTTCCACATCCTTCCTATAATGAGGCAACCAGAACTGAACATAATATTCCGAGTGTGGTCTAGCCAGGGTTTTATAGAGCTGCAACACTTCTTTGTGGCTCTTGAACCCAATCCCCCAACTAATGACAGCCAAAACACTATTCATCTTCTTAACCACACTTCTTGATCCCCTTTCACTTCTCTTTTATCTCCTTCTCTCATCATTTCTCTATCTCCATCTCTTCTCCCATCTTCCCCTTTGTCTTCTGCACTATGACTGAAGCATTCATTTCCAGAAATGTAAATATTGTTATTGATTATTGCAATTTTTAATTAGGCTGTGGTTGCCTTAGCAACATGCATGTGGAATGCAATGCCCAACAGGTTTGTGGCTCTGATTCCCAGGAATTCTGCTGCATGATATACATAAAATGGTGTTCTACCGTGTGGGGCCCAGTGTCGATCATGTAGCTCCTCTGTGCAAAACAATCTGCTTTTGAATTATGCATACTGAGCACCGGGTACCAAGGCAAAATCCTTCAAATCCCCACAGTCTCTAATTACTTTCATTTACTAATTACAGCCCTTGCTCTGCGCAGACCACAGACTGATGCAAGCTCTGACAGCCATCCTAAGGAAACTTGCCCAGCACCAGCACCAAACATACCCAGCACCGGTACCAGCCAGCTATATTTTCTGCATTCTGGAGCCTAACCACTGTATCAGGAGCTCTACTCTAGTTGTACTCTCTCTGTGCCCACTTCCTCTCCTTGGAACCTTTCAGAAGTGGATTGCTGCCATTGCCTCTCTCTTATTTCTCTGCTTGGAGCTAGAACATTGAACAATACAACACAGGAACAGGTCATCCAGCTCACAATGTTGTGCCTAACCAGCTAAAAAGCAAATCTAATTCCTCCTGTCTATATAATGTCCATACCCCACCATCTTCCTCACATTCATGTATTTATCTAAACGTCTCTTAAAAGCCTCAAATGTGTTTGCCCCTACCACCACACCAGGCAGCGCATACCAGCATCCACCACTGAGTATAAAACTTAGCCCTCACACCCCCCTTGAACCTACCCATTCTCACCTTCAATGCATACCATTTGCTATTAACATTTCAACCCTGGGAAAAAGATTTTCACTGCCTACTCTATCTAATAATAAGGTATCTGTTAGTCCTGCGAGACCATGGATCTGCGCCTGGAAAGTCTTCACTCTCCAGGGCGCAGGCCTGGTCAAGGTTGTATGGATGACTGGCAGTTGCCCATGCTGCAAGTCTCTCCCTCTTCACTGATGTTGTCCAAGGGAAGGGCAAGGGCCAATACAGCTTGGCACCAGTGTCATCTCAGAGCACTGTGTAATTAAATACCTTGCTCAAGGACACAACACGCTGCCTCAGCCGGGGCTCGAACTCACGACCTTCAGGTCGCTAGTCAAGTGCCTTAACCACTTGGCCACGTGCCTGCACTGTATCTATGCCTCTTATAATCTTATAAGCCTCAATCAGATCTCCCCTCAGCTGCTGCTCCAGAGAGAACAACCCAAGTTTATCCAGCTTTTCATCACAGCACATGCCTTCCAAACCAGGCAGCATCCTAGTAAACCACCTCTGCACCCTCTCCAAATCTTCAACATCCTTCCTATAGCGGGGCAACCGAATTGTACGCAATACTACAGATGAAAGCTAACTAGAGCTTTATAAATTTGCAACATAACTTCTTGACTTTTGAACTCAATGTCTTGAATAATAAAAGCAAGTATTCTATAAGCCTTCTAAACTGGGCTGGGATTTTCCCAAAGCTTTGATGTCTCGAAGGCAGGGACTCTTTGGGACACTTGTTCCGAACCTAAATAATGAGGATAGTATTAGAGTGAGCCATCTAATGCCACCTAATGCCATTCCCAAGATCCTTCATCAGAAAAGGAAGATTCCCATCTCTGCAGCACTCTTGGCAACCTCCCTCAGAACACTGCCCTCTCGCTCAAGGCAGTGGAAGTTGGAAGCTTGCAAGGAAGGCAGGCAAGCTCAAGATCTTCACAGCAAAAGAGTGATGTTCTATTGTGTCTGGTTCTCCTGATGTGAGAGCAGTCGCAAATTGGGTGACCACTTCATCGAACACCTCTGCACCAGCCACCACAGACGGGACTTCCCGGTGGCCAAACAGTTTAATTCTGATTCCCTTTCCCATTCCAATGTGCCAGTCCATGGTCTCCTTTGCACCACGACAAGACCACTCTCAGGATGGAGGAACACTTTATATTCCGTCTGGTTAGCCTCTAACCTGATGGCATAAATACCAATTTCTTCTCCAGTAAAACAAATTCCCACTCCCTTTCTCTATTCCCCACTCTGACCTTTTATTTGTTCTTACTTGTTTATTACTTCCCTGAGTCCCCTCCTCCTTCCCTTTCTCCTATGGTCCACTCTCTTCTCCTATCAGATTCCTTCTTCTCCAGCCCTTTACCTTTCCCACCCACCTGGCTTCACCTATCACCTTCCAGCTAGCCTCCTTCCCTCCCCCCACCTTTTCATTCTGGCACCTTCCCCCTTCCTTCTCAGTCCTGAAGAAAGATCTTAGTCTGCAACTTCAACTATCTTTTCATTTCCATAGATGCTGCCTGACCTGCAGAGTTCCACCAGCATTTTGTGTGTGTTGCTTTGGGTTTCCAGTATCCGCAGTCTTTCTCGTGTTTAAAAAGAGTGAGGAATCTGCTCTGCCCATCACCACAAGAAACTGCACAGAGTTATGGACACAGTTCAGCACATCACAGAAACCATCCTCCCCTTTATATATAAAAAAGGCATCCATTAGTCTTGCAAGACCATGGAACTGCACCTGGAAAGTCTTCACTCTCCAGGGCGCAGGCCTGGGCAAGGTTGTATGGAAGCCCAGCGATTGCCCATGCTGCAAGTCTCCCCTCTCCACGACACCAATGTTGTCCAAGGGAAGGGCATTAGAACCCATACAGCTTGGCACGGGTGTCGTCGCAGAGCAATGTGTGGTTAAGTGCCTTGCTTAAGGACACAACACACTGCCTCGGCTGGGGCTCGAACTCACGACCTTCAGGTCACTAGTCCAATGCCTTAACTACTTGGCCACGTGCCCACACCCTCTTTATGGACTCTGTCTATCCTTCTCACTGCCTCAGTAAATCACCCATCATAATCAAAGATCACTCTCACCCTGGACATTCTGTCTGTCCTT